>NC_069507.1:97930971-98021804 GCF_027579735.1 Bombina bombina
ACATTAACAAATAAAGTATAAGGTGGATTACAAACTGCGGCGAGTACTTTCTATGTTACCGAGATGGGAATAAGTGCTGGCTTGTCTCACAATATATATAGTGGGTGTTATTAAAAACTCTCTCTCTTTCTCTATTTTTTTCTTTCATGATGTTTCTTTAGTTTAGAAGCTGATGTTTCCTCTGAGATTCAGTGGTTTTTCTTCAGATTTTCTGTATAATTTATCTTTTTTTTAAATTTTTAGTAGAACATGTCTGTTCTCTTTATAAGGAGTTTTTTTTTTTTTTTTTTTAACCTTAGGGGTTTAGATTTCTAAGACTGTGGAGGTTGTGGAGGTTGTGCTTTCTATCTCTAGTTGTGGTTTATTCCGTTGGGATTTATTCCCTGTCACTGTTTCTGTTTTTTAGAGAGGTTTAGATCAGGAAATTCTTTTTATCCTTCTGCAACATTTATTTTTTTATTTTTCTTACCTACCTTTAATGTTCTTTGGGATATTGATCCTTTAAATTAATGGGGCCATTACATTTTGGCTAAGGGCGCGATCACATATACGGCGCAGGTTTCGGCGCAAGCATGGGAACCCGCGCCGCCCGTAATTTCACCTTGCACATCGGGGTATTACATATACTGCGCTGTTAGATGCTAAAGTGGCGTAAGTAGGACAAACTGGCGATCTTCTGAAATGTGCGCAAATACACATTTTAGTCGTTGCAAGTAACTTACGCCAGTATTTTATCCACGGAAAGTGTAAAAAAAAGAGTAGTTTTATGCAAATTAGTCTAACACTCGTAAAAATGAACCGCAATTTCATATAAAAATGCGACACGTAATTACGCTATTCAAAATTCATATATAAACCCATATATAAAGAGATGAAGGTAATACAATTATGATTTCCCATTGTTCTCTCCTCCAAGCATTGTTGATTGTTTTGATAAGAAATTTAAAGTAAATAAGCAAGTATATGTCCACAATGTGATAAAGTACCTACAAGCTCAATCCATTTGATTATGTTGTGGCTTCAAACTATTTCAAATACACAAATAAACCTAAAAAACCAATATCATAGTATACTGTCCATTTAACCTTGAGATGCTGCTTAAATGTATGTGTTTGTTAAGGCTTCCAGGGAGTTACGTTGCTTTTTTAGTTAGTGCAAGGGTTCCTGCGCCTGCAATTTGTGGCGGAATAAGAATGGAGTAGATTCTCTGAATTCTGCGCGCGTAAGTCCTTACGCTGTATATTGGATACCAATTTGCGCGTCTGTTCTATGTTACTCTATGGCTAAAAAAAATACGTCCAAAGGGTGAAAAATATGCGCGTAACTTGTATGCTACGCTGTATATGTAATACCAAAATCACGTAAAATCTGGCGTCGCCGGCTTTTGCGGGCGACGCTGCATATGTAATGGAGGCCTTGGTGTCATACATTTTCCCTGGTAAATGTTACCTTTTGTTGGACCTTTTTTATTTTAGGTTAAAGTCCTTTTAAAGAAGGGACTTTCTGTTAGCATATTGTTTAGTCCAGCTAGCCTTGTTGCTGATGTTTCTGCTGTTTTAGTTTTATAGTCTTTCTGAGCTTTTTTTTTTTTTCATTCTCTGAGAGTACAAGGGGTTTTGGCGCCTCGGGAGGCGAGGTTGCCAGTAAATATTCTTGAACTCTCAGGACTCTTCAAAGTTGGCCTCTATTTTCTATTTCCTTTTTCTATCAGACAATGTTTTTGTAACGGCTTATATCAATCATAAGGGGTAACTTGCAGTTCCCTAGCCATGAGAGAAGTATTTGGCTTTCTCTTATAGGCAAAAGCCAGTTGTCTGTTGTTTCGGAGTATGCAGTTTCTGCATTCATGTGTATGATCTCTCCTACAGGATGTTGTTTTGAATCAGATTATACATTTTTGGGGTCTCCCTCTCGGCTAAACTCTCCAAGTAACTTGCGAGGTCAGGGGATCCTCAGGCAGGGTTTGTGGACGCTTAGTAGCTTCTTGATCTTTTTTGCTTGTTTGTTTTTCTTCCTCTGGTTATTTTTCCCAGGGTAGTTTCAAGTTCAGGCAAGAGGAATTTTCAGTATTTATCATTGCTTCAGACTGGCCTTTGATAGTTTTTTGTGTAAATCTGCCTCAGATGATCAGAAGCCTGGATTTCTTTCTTTTAGGACTATCTTGTCCTTCCAAATTTGAAATCTTTCAGCCTAATAGCATAGGGATTGAGTGATTTTGAAAGTGATTGTAAACTTTTATAAATTAAAGCCCAGGATCAAAAAATAATCTTAAAAACAGGGCACTTTAATTTATTAACGTTTACAAAGAAGCTTATTTTTTTAAATACTATTACTTTTGCGTTATGGTAAACATAACGCTTATACTCCGCCTACATCTCCTGCTATCTTTAGCATATGTATGACAAATCCGGCTTCCTCCAACCGTTGCGTGGCCCATAAGCTGGACGCCAAAGGGGGCACGCAATGATTGGAGGAAGCCGGATTGGTCATCCATATGCTAAAGAAAGCAGGAGATGTGGGCGCAGGATCGGCGTTAAGTTTACTGTAACGCAAAGGTGAGTATTTTAAAAAATAAGTGTCTGTCTTTTTTGTAAACTTTAATGTATTAAAGTACCCCTGTTATTAAGATAATTTTTTTTATCCTGGGCTTTAATTCATTAAAGTTTACAATCACTTTAAGCATTGTTTTTTTTTAAGAGTATATATATCTAAGACTCTTCCTAGGGTCTTTTAGCCCTTTTATTCCTTAATGTTTTTGGAATATGGATTCTCCTGCTTATCTTTCAGAATTTCTTTGTGCAGGTTCGATTGGATAAGGACTTATCTTCTAGTCTATTCAAATTCCATTTTCTGCTCTTTTCAGTTTTTTTTTCCATTAGGAAGATTGCTTATCTATCTTTTTTTAAATGTCTTAGCTCCGTTTGGCCATCTCTTCTGTTAGAAGAGTTTCTGAGCTATTATCTTTTTCTTATTTTAGGATAAGGTGTTTTTCTTCTTAAAATGGAAGAGACCACAGCTGCATTCATTACGTTTGGGAATTCAGAACCTGGCCACCAGGAAGAGGCAAAGACACCCCAGCCAAAGGCTTAAATACCTCCCTAACTTCCCTCATCCCCCAATCATTCTTTGCCTTTCGTAATAGGAGGTTGGCAGAGAAGTGTCAGAAGTCGAGATAGTCTCTCATTTAGGGTAGTACTCTTCACAATGGGACTGGAGTTTTAAGTAATCCTGTCAGCCTCTCAGTGAGAGCATGGATGAAAGTTAGAGTCCGGAGATGCAGGGAGAGTTTTCCTGCGAACCCATCCCGACTCATATTAACAGCTCCTTGGTAATCAGCGTTGACGAGTTTCGCTGCCTACATTTCTTCACTCAAGTCCATGTCAGAAGCAAGGCTACTATCCGTCACACTTGAAGGGCCGTGTTCCTGTTCCACGGCGTAGATTCCGGTAAGATCGTTTAATTTTATTTCAATATGTGATGTATTGTTGAAGGAACAAGCTATGGTCACAGTGAGACTCCTTTTATCTTAAATGAGGAATCATGGGTTAATATCTCCTGAGGGGGGTTATTGAACAGGGGTGACTTTAATTATGTTTGTTATGTGGCTGCAATGTGTAACTATACTTAGGCTCTCGGCCTTTACGAAACATAACCGCCTTCTTTTTAGTATGCAATCTCTCAAGATTGTGCGCCCTTTGCACTGTGCACCTCGTGACGGGTGCGGTTACGTTGTTCACTTCCATTTGCTGACTGTATGCGACTGAGAGAGTCTAGCTCGTGGGTTGTCTGGTTCACAGGAGGTGATGAGTGCCTCAGCCATTTGGGGTGTCAAAGTGTGCCAGTTAGTTTTGTCTTTTTGTAATCCCAAGATTATGGACGATTCTGATATGCGTGACACGGATGCCTCCGATACAGAGGATGTGTCTTGTGATGAATATGAAATGGCCCGGGTAATTAATGCCCATCAGTTATATTCCAGGTGCCATTCTAGAGTACTCTCTTCTCCTGAGTCTGGGAGCTTAGAGTGCGTTAAGCCATCCGCCTCCGAGGTTTCCATGACCCGTGAGGCGCGTGCCCGAGACCCTTTCCCGGCTATGTACGCAAGTGTTCCTATGGCCTTCACTCCTCCGGAGAGTGACTTTTTTCTGCCGGAAGTTACGGCACAGTTCCGCATGGCCATATCCATGCTCCATTAACCTAGATCCATCGAGCGTAGAATCGCCCGATTCAGTTCGGCCTTCTGGGGAAACGTTGGCCCCTGAGGCTTCAGGGGCCCCAATCTCGGAGCCGAGGTCTCCAGTAGATCCGGCGAGCGATGATTTTGCCTTCCGTTATACACTGGCTCACCTTTGGGTTCTTTTAAGACATGTTTTGGCAATGTTAGAGGATCCCAGTCCTAGTGGGCAGTGGGATTTGAGGCTTCGAGGCTTTAGAAGTTGGATGGTAAAATGGATATGATATTAGGGGATGGAGCCAATCTCCTTATCTTCTTCATGTTATTTTTTATTTATGTTTTTCGGTTCCATTTCTGAGCTTGGCGAATGGGGCCTCTACTCTGCTGGTCCTGTTGTCATTCTCATTCACCTTGGGTGTTCACCCGATGGGTGCTTCCTTTTATTTTATTTGTGATCTGGATGGATGTGTTTTTATTTGTTTTTTCCTTAAGCTCAGATCTGTTAGATTTTGTTTTTATGAATGTTCTTCTCTGGAACCGATACTTGCGAGTCGTGGTCGCGTGGGCACTCCCTCGGGAGTTGCGCACTTGTTGAATTTTAGAATTTTCGTTTCTAGTTCATTTATTGATCCTTCGGGACAAATTTTCTTGGACCTTGAACAGTTTTAGAGCTTGTCCTTATACCAGGCTGGTACTGGTCGGGCGCTTTTTCAGATGTTACCCGGGTTCATGTCACCTTCGTGGTGCTGAGGATTCCTCTAGGCCTATTCTATGGACTCCGGGCTTGGATCCTACTGATGTATGAGGCCTGCGGTTTATATGCAACTTCTCCGGACGGAGGGTTGTGCGTACCACTCTAAGGGTGGTCGGTTCGGGCTACTCGCCTGGGCTATGGTTCTGTTTTTTTGCAGACGACTCTAGGTTCTTTAAGTCCCCGGAGACTTAGAACCGTTATTTCCATTAAATAAAAGTTGGGAGATGTGTGTGTGACCTGTTTCGGGTGATTAACGTTTGGTTTTCACTCAAGGTTCTTCCAGACGCTGTCTCTTTAGCCTAGTGCGCTTTTTCTTGCGATGGCGGAGCATCATCCTTCCCCACTTTTGGGGGGGATCGTCTGGTCGGGTGTGCAGGCATGTTTTTCTCTCTTCTGAGTCATGTTACTTTGGTAGGTGGTGTGCAGGGGTTCCCTGCCTTCTGTGGGAGTTGCAGCTCCAACGTTTGCTTGCTCAAGGTAGTTTTCCTTGAATAATAGCTTTTTCAAGCTCTCTGACTGTCGTCTATTCCAGCTAATACCCTTGGTTGTACTACAGTCTTTGCCGTTCGGGTATGTTGCGTTCTTGATTTTACGCTAGCCTTGGGGCTTGCCAGTAGTGGTGGCGAGGTTTGGTATGGAGGGCCGCCCTTCAAGGTTCAGGCAGTTGTCCTTTTTTCCCCCTCAATACTACGTTTGGAGTGGGCGGTGCCTTGTGTTACTTCTCTGAGATGGCGAGCAGGGCTATAATTTTCCTTCGGGTATTGATGTTACCCTGCCTGTATGTGTATCACGTGTTGCCGCTTGTCTATGAGATTTATCGCAATCCATTGCACTGGGTGCTGATTCTCAGACTGTTCAGGAGTCCTACGTGACTCTTGGTTTTAAGGCTATCTAGATCGCCAAGTCTACGGACTTTAGAGGTGCGCTCCTCCTTGGAAGAGGCAGTTTAGGGTTCTCTCCGAGATTGAATCTTTTCATCGTCCATTGTCGAGAACCCTGGCCTTGGTTCACGTCTCTCCATGGATGAGTGTGGACGGTTTGGTTCACACTTGAAGTGGTGGTCCCGTGAGCCCCCTTCTTAGGGGCTGGGGCTCTGTGAGAGATGCCTTTGTGACTGTAACTCAGGCTTTAGACCTTTTCTGACGGGCCCCTACCTGTCTTCTGGTGCATTTACGATGTTCCTGTAGACTCCAGGTGCTTTTCAACTGGTTTGGCGATGTGGCCGAGGTTTTTTTTTCAGTTGTTCATTCCCTTCTCTTCCAGAGTAGGGTTTGGGTTCTCCGGGTTGGAATTACCTTAGTATCGTGGAGTCCTGGGGTCCTTGGTCCTGCCTTGCAGGGTTTTTTACCCTTCCTGTGTTTCAGGTTCCTGCGAGGGGAGCTGTGATGTAGTTTCTGGTTCCTCCGTTCCTGCAGCAGGAGGCTGACTGTTTTGCTCCCGTGGAGGCTTCCACTAAGTGTATCCAATATATGGATGCTGAGGTTTTTGGGGGACTTCTTCCCTTGGGAAGTGTGCCCTTTTTTTGCCCACGTCTGCGTGTAGGGGGTCTTGTACCCGAGCACAATGTTTCTCCTGACTCACGGTAGCATGGATTTGTCTGCACCTCTCTCTCCTCTCTTCATGGATTTGTCTGCACCTCTCTCTCCCCTCTTCATGGATTTGTCTGCACCTCTCTCCCCTCTTCATGGATTTGTCTGCACCTCTCTCTCCCCTCTTCATGGGTTCGCCTGCATCTCTTTCTCCCCTATTTCACCTGTGCTCTAGTTCAGTTATCCACAAAATGTGGTCATTTAGAAAGGCTTGAGGACAGGTTTGAAAACCAGTGTTCTAGGGCTTATATTTAACAGTCATTGATACACATTCTCTCTCACTCTCACATGCAAAGTGTGTAGCAGTTGTGTTATTTCTATAAAATTATATTTACTCTGCTACCAATAAAATACTCCTTTTTTTCAGGTAGATGGATGCCCTTAGTGAAAATAGTCTATACCAAATCTCACTGGGAAGTGATAAACATATTTTAAAAACGTTCTTGATATAAATTAGTAAAACATTTACTATAGTAATTGGAACATGAAACCCAAATTTTCTTTTATGATTCAGATTCTGATTTTTATACAACTTTCTATTTCTCTTCAATTACCAATTTTGCTTCAAATTATCGGTTCTTAAAAAATGAAATATTAGCGGTTACTGTGCGCTGGTACCAATTAATCTAAGAATAAAGTGATTGCTGGTAAGATTTTAAAACACAATGAATGTTCAAAATTAAAGAACTGTTCAACCATTCCATAATGGAGCAAACTTAGACAAGTGAAGAACAGTTATAATAATGTAAAGTTAGAGCAGCAGCATTTTTATATTTATTATTTTATAGAAATATCAAAATATTTCATATAAATTTTATATGATCCAATTTGTAATAAAATGTTATTAAAAAAAAAACCTCACTTCACTGCAATTTTAAAGTATGCTTAAGCCATGTTTAAGCCTAGATTTGTTATGCTAAATTATTTTTAATGATCTGCTATTTTAGATGTTTCTAAGCTGGGTTAATATCAAACTTTATGTTGCATTAAATTCACCCAGTAAAACTTAATTTGGTTACTTATTCATAATGTGCTTAACTGTTCAACTTTTAAATAAATAGCATTTAGTAGGATACTGTATGTGTATCAGCTTTATACCACGAGTCGAGCAAAGTGTGAGTTGGAAAATCAAATTTAGAATTATGTAATATTAATTTGATTTAAAAAAAAATATTTTTTTTGACCATCTAATGTGCCCTTATGTTGAATTGCTAAAAAAAAAAAAACACGTTATTTTTAATTTTTCTCTATTCAAATTTTTATAAAAAAAAAAAATAATTTATTGGTCAGTATTAAAAATATGTTCTACTCAAGTGGGTATGGATAGTCTATGTTTCAAATACATCACATTAAAATGATATAGAAAGAGCTTTAAATTCTTATAAATTGCTTCTCTTGAACTCTGACGCTTTCTTGTTACCATAATTTTATGCAGAAAAATATTTTTTTAAGGAAAAAGTTTGTGTTTGCATTTCACTACAGGCTTAGTGTAGCAAAGGTCTACATGCTGGTAGATATCCATAGCAAACAGTTTTTTTCCTAAGGCTGCTGATAAGAAATATGCTGTGCATAGTGCTGGGGAGGGATTTTACAGTATGATCATACTGTGCTCAAGCTTCTGAACACTATATGGAAAGGGCAGAGGACCACGAAGGAGAAAAGAGGCTGGAAATGTCATAAAGCTCACCTAAAATAAAAATAAGTATCTCTCTTAAACAGTTATAAGAAAAAAAACATTTCTATATTGTTATTGGTTCTTACAGCACATCCAAATTTGGTTTGGTACTAATTCATAGAATATATGAGAAAGGGAATATACAATTCCCTGATACATCACAAAGAATAGTCATAATACTGTTTCATATGTGCTTTATAATAGTCATATAGCATGGAGGTACTGTAGGTGTGTGTATATGTATATACAGTATATATATATATATATATATATATATATATATATATATATATATATATATCCCATCACTTTCAAGACTCCTTGTTCTTCACACTAAAGATTAGTTCTTAATGATTTTGGCTGTATATTTGTGGATGTTGTCACGCTGCAGAATAAATTTGGGTACAATCAGATGCCTCCCTGATGGTTTTGGCCTTGTTTCCACGTCAGACTCTGAGGTATGGCTTTTTGGCTGCAAGTCTTCCATAAAGACCACTACTGATCAGATTTCTCTAGACAGTAGATGGGTGTACCAGGGTCCTACTGGTTTCTGCCAATTCTCAGCTAATGGCACTGCTGGACATCTGATTGCGAATGGAAGTAAGCATGATGTGTCTTCCATCTGCTTCACTTAGTTTCCTTGGCTGACCACTACATCTACGGTCTTTAAAATTGCCCATTACTTTGTGCTTCTTTAGAAGAGCGTGAACAGCACATCTGGAAATCCCTGTCTGCCTTGACATTTCTGCCTGGGAGAGACCTTGCTGATGCAGTATAACCTCCTGTCTTGCTGTGCTCAGTCTTGCCATAGTGTATGACTTTTGACATTAAACTATCTTCATTCACCTTCTTAGAAAAGTTTTGCTGTTCCTCACCCAGTTTTATTCCTCCTAGACATCTGTTTCTTTTTCATTTAATGATTGTGTTTCAGCTACATATTAAATTGATAATTATTAGCAACTGCTTAGTATATTTGTTTAATCGTGCACTTGATTATATAACTCAGGGGTGTCCAAACTTTGCTCTCCAGAGGTTTTGGAACTACATTTCCGATGATGCTCAGCCAGCATTTTATCTAGCTGAGCATCATGGGAAATGTAGTTCCAAAACCTCTGGAGAGCAAAGTTTGGACACCCCTGATATAACTACAAAATCCCTGACTTTGCTCAAGTGTACCTAGAAGAATTAACACTGTTGTTAGGAGCAATGGGTGGTCACACCAAATATTGATTTGATTAAAAATTTTCTTCGGGTTAACTAACTTTGTAAATTGATACAAATAATCTTAACATTTCTATGTTTGAAAACTTTCTTACTTTACAGCATTTTTTTCACACCTGCCTAGAACGTTTGCACTGTATAGCACTAAAATCTACTGACTCAACATTCTCACATAGGGCCATTTGATCTAAAGCTCTCTGCTCTGTCGAGATTTTCCAATAAGTCTTGTCAGTACTGTGAGTTCTCTCAAAGAATTTTAGAAATACAAACTTTAGCTTGAGAGGTGTTTAGGGTATTGAATAATGAGAGTCCCATAAACTAATGTTAACATACCTTTTTAAATAGTTATGTTTTGTCTGCCCAAACGTCCAAGCTATAAGTGGATTATTGCGGGTTGTTTGCGCTCATCGGGCCTACCGCTCGTATTGGGAGTTGAAAGTAAATGGGATTTATGCTAAAAGGATTACCTCGACTTTAGAGCTCTGGTTAATTTGTTTGCGAAACTAAAAAGTGTCACAAAACAAATAAAAAATACATTACATCATAAGTATAATTACACCATCTAATAAAAAATATATATATGTGTGTGCGTGTGTGTGTACATATTTAATTATGTATTATTTATGTGTATATATGTATTTAAAGACATATGTACACATATAAACACATAAATACATATATACTGTATATGTAAATATGTGTGTACATAAGTGCATTGGAGCCCTTTGCAGGTAAGTAGATGAAAACAGGAAAATAAATACATTTATGCAATCTTCATATGTAATAAAGGTTTTAACTATGTATTTACTGTAATTATTTCACATTACAATGTTCTGCACATAGCAGAATATGTTGTGTATATATTTAGAAATAGATATTTCTATATATAGCTGTATATATCTATACCTTTATATAATCATGTAAAAACCATCAAATATATATAGAAATATTTATTTATGAATACATAGAACATAGTCTTTTATATGAAGAACATTAGAATGTGAAATATGTGCGCAAGTGGTTTTATTCCACTCTTTTTCTCCATTGACTTCTATGGAATACATGAACGTACACTCGATATTCTAACTTCTTCTTTTTGCGCTTGTTGAGTTAGCGCTTGAACAAAAACAGTTTACTTTTAACTCGTAATACCAGCGCAACCCGACTTCTAGCGTAAGTAACGCATTAATCTCTCCTTTAATACATAGTGCCTTCTCTACAATGCTCCAAAATCTCTGACACTGGAAATTCCCCCCATAATATTTTTACATTTTTGGTTGGCTCTTCCCATGTACTGGTTACCCACATGCCTAATCCAACAAATAGATTTGATTTAAAGGGACAGTCAACACCAGAATTTTTGTTGTTTTAAAAGGTAGATAATCCCTTAATTACCCATTCCCCAGTTTTGCATAACCAACACAGTTTTGATAATAAACACAAAACAGAGGGGCGCCTCATGTGTAGATCAAAAATGTCACAAGCAAAAAAACATCCATAGATGCCAAATGGGTACTCGCATGAAGCAATAGCACCCTTATGTGCTGGTAGTTGCAGGCTGATAACTCAGGGTGTATCAGCTAACCCTTGTCCTGGCTTCAGACTGGAAAACAGGATGCAATTTCCAACAGATAATAAGGTGCTTGCGCTTAGCTTTTGTTAAAAATGATGCCTGATGAAATGGCTAATTTTTAGAAGCCGAGAAACGCGTTGCATACAGGGGGCTATATGTCTATGCCCCCTCCACTTATTGCTTAATGTTTTTAATGTGATTTTTAAATAAACCAGGACAAGGGTTAGCTGATACAGCCTGAGTTATCAGCCTGCAACTACCAGCACATAAGGGTGCTATTGCTACATGTGAGTACCCATTTGGCATCTATGGATGTTTTTTTGCTGGTGGCATTTTTGATCTACACATGAGGCGCCCCTCTGTTTTGTGTTTATTTCTAGTGCCTGATCTGGATTTACCTGAGAGGAGGATAGCAGCTGTCCATCCTGTGCCTTCTGTTTGGATACCACACACGTTTGTGGGCAGTGCATAGCACTACCCCTCCTTTTTTAGGACTTTTTATTACTCTACTGTTATTATCAATTTTGTATCTGATTGCATTATATATGATATTGTGATGCTGTATACCTAACTGTTGTATCTTTATTGCAGCTTGTTTGTTGTACGGGCTTCAGTCCACTGTTCTGTTTTTTGTTAGAGAGCGCCCCCTGTCATTTCTGGTTATACAGTTATGATAATACACGTTTTACCTCTGTTATTACCTTGTATCTAAGCCTCTGCAGACTGCCCCCTTAGTTCAGTTCTTTTGACAGACTTGCATTTTAGCCAATCAGTGCTCACTCCTCGGTAAATTCACATGCATGAGCTCCATGTTATCTATATGAAACACATGAACTAACGCCCTCTAGTGGTCAAAATGCATTCAGTTTAGAGGCGGCCTTCAAGTTCTAAGAAATTAGCATATGAACCTCCTAGGTTTAGCTTTCAACTAAGAATACCAAGAGAACAAAGCAAAATTGGTGATAAAAGTAAATTAAAAAGTTGTTTAAAATGACATGCCCTATTTGAATTGTGAACATTTTTTTTGGACTTGAATGTCCCTTTAAGGACTTGTAAATATTGAATTTCTCTCCTGCGGCATTAGTTATAAAACGTATAAATTTCTATCTAAAGTTAGCACAAATATCTGTTATTTTCTGGTTTATTTATATTTATTTATTTATTTTAAGTGAACTTTTATCTGATGAAACGCCCAGTTGGGGTTGAGAAACGCATCATAAGATTAAAGCTATTATATATATGAAGTTGTCTGTGTTGTGCTACTTCAACACCAATAGAACAACACATAGGAAGATTTCACCTTTGTAGCAATTGAAGTCCAGTCACTAGGAGGCATACAACAAGCTGGAACCAGGAAAACTGCCCTTGGAGCTTGGTTTCCACAGTGTACTAGCCACTGCTAAGTGCTAGCCAGCTTTCACGCACTGGTCACAGCACAGTGCTACACTATCTGGTAAGCATATTACTTACTTTCATCTGTACCTGCATTCCCAGACGGTATCACGCTATTGTGGCGCCCTCTTTCTACCCTTTATATATATATATATATATATATATATATATATATATATATATATATATATATATATATATATATATATATATATATTCATCACACAATTGCAATACCGAGAATTTACACACCGATTTAGTGTTCAATCTTAATTATCACATTTCAAGAAAACTGTATCATTTCAGATTACCCATACTTGAACCTTAGAAACAGTGACAATCTGTTACTTCATTAAGTCAATAATCTAATTGTATTTTTAAATATATGTATTTTGTTTGTGTTATGTTGTTTTAACATTTGAAATAAAAGTTACATTTTAAACGAATTACCTTATCACACCCCAGATTATGATGTAACCAATTATAAATACACATGGAGTGAGAAGTACTATTTAGATGCATCTTTTGGTCAAATTTTCTTTTTTACAAACCCATACAAGTTTGTTTATGCATCAGCACTCTAGCCAATACAAGGTAAATTATTACAACCTGATATAGGCATCTCCATTATATCCAATGTAGTGCTGTTGCACATTTGCTTTTTGTCTACATGCAGGAACTATTAGCTCTTTCACTTTGCAGCGCTGCACTGTGTAAGTTTACCATAACACATTGCGAGCAGAGCCAAGCATTGTTTGAAGAGAACAGTCAAATATGGAGCAGAAATTGCTCTCATGGATTTTTACAATCCTACCCTTTCCTGATCTGCAAAGCTGTGACTCCTGAATGTAAGGCATTCTTGTGAGCACTCCACCTTTTTTATATCTACGTTTTTACCTTATAATTATATAATGTTAGACCAAGAGACATTTTAAAAACTTAAAAGGGACATTAAACCCAACATTTTTCTTTCATGATTCAGAATTTTCTAATTTACTTCTATTATCTAATTTTCTTCATTCTTGATATCCTTTGCTGAAAAGCATATCTAGATAGGCTCAGTAGCTACTGATTGGTGGCTGCACATAGTTACCTGATGTGATTGGCTCACTCATGTGCATAGCTATTTCTTCAACAAAGGATATCTAAAGAATGAAGCCAATTAGATAATAGAAGTAAAATGGAATGAATTATGAAAGAAAAGTTTTGGGTTTAATGTCCTTTTAACAATGTATTTTTTTCTCTGCTGCTAATTTGCAATGAGAATTTCAACTCCAATATATTATATAAAACTTAAAAAATTGCTTTATTCTCCAGTTACTAAAACACACTGCAATTGAGTTGGTGCTTTAGTCTAAACTCATTGCAGAAAGTGAAATAAAGTTCTGCCTCTGGGGTGAAACAAGTATGCCTACTTGGCACATGATAACTGAGTATAAATGATTGATAGAAGGGCATGGATTGTAAAAACTGCTTTGTCAATGCCTCTAGTTAATAGACTTTTACACTGAGGAGAGGTTAAAACTAATTTCCCTCTAAATTTGACAATCTGACAAGCTATATGTCTGTGCAACTTTTATAAGGGGCTACAAATTGTAAAACACATTGATAAAACACTTTTTGTGAGGGTCAGTTACAGTAAATATTGTCAGCATAGTGTTTTTAAAATGTGCATTTATATTTTCTGAAAATGGTTATGATCTTGGGTATCAGTAGGTAGGCAAGAAGGGGCAAGTGCCCCACCTGGATTTCATTGTATATCCAAGTGACTATTTATTGCTTATGAGCTAGCATGTTTATAATAATCTGGCTTCTTCCAATCGTTGCATGCCTCAACCGGCATCCAGCTCGTGTGGCACGCAATGATTGGATGAAGCCGGATTCGTCATTGATTTACTAAAAACAGTATGAGATGTGGGGGGAGGAACGGCGCAGTATTTACCATCACGTAAATATTTTAAAAATGCAGCGTCTTTCAAAATGTTAATAAAGTAAAGTGCCCCTGTTTTAAAGATTAATTTTATATACTGGGTAGTTATTGATTAAAGGTTACAATCACTTTAAAGGGACATGAAACCCCATTTTTCCCCCTTCATTATTCAGATAGATCATACACATTTAAACATCTTTCCATTATACTGCTATTATCAAATGTGCTTTATTCTTTTGGTATCCTTTGTTAAAGGAGCAGCAATGCACTACTTGGAGCTAGTTAAATTCATAGGGTGAGCCAATTACAAGAGGCCAATAAGTGCAGCCACCAATCAGCAGCTAGATCTCACATTGCTGCCCCTGAGCCTACCTAGATATACTTTTCAACTAAGGACACCATGAGAACAAAACAAATTGCTTGAATTAAAATAACGTAGAACTTTTTTTTTAAATTACATGTATTATCTGAATCATGAAAGCTTAATTTAGACTTTACTGTCCCTTTAACCCCTTGCGCCATTTGGACGTAAGTAAAACAGCACACAGTACTTTGCCCAGCGTACTGTGTTGACGTAGTGCCTAGATCTAACTCTGTGGCAAAATCGCTCTAGCGCAACACTTTTATCAATACTTTTGTCTCTATTCAGGCATTGGCCTGAGGTCAATTAAGGGTTATAGTTGGATCAAATTAGAATAATATTTTATGAATGTTTGACCTTTCAGACCCCTCTTCTGCTGGATGTATCATATTTGGTATCAAAATAATCCTCATGACATCACACTAGATATACATAACAGAAGTTATAAGGTGTTCTATAATTTCAACCATAGATTCAGACATTTTATGACATTTCATAAGCTGATAGGGGGTGGTGATAAAAGTGATTTTTGTACTTTATGGAGCTAGAATCATTTAGAAACTGTTTTGTTAACCCTTTCATCCCTGTATCTCAGTCACAGCCTTGCCTGCAAAGTCTGATCAGGAGAGGCTGTACGTCACACCAAAGTATGGGACAAATTTAACATTTTTTTCTTCTTAAAACGGGGAAAGTCCACAGCTGAATTCATTACTTTTGGGAGAAACAGAACCTGGCCACCAGGAGGAGGCAAAGACACCCCAGTCAAAAGGCTTAAATACCTCCCCCACTTCCCTTATCTCCCAGTCATTCTTTGCCTTTCGTCACAGGAGGTTGGCAGTGAAGTGTTAGAAGATAACAGAATAGTCTCTTATGGAGGGTAGTACTCTTTGAGATGGGACTGGAGTTTTAAGTAGTCCTGTCAGCCTCTCAGTGAGAGCTTGGATGAAAGTTGGAGTCTGGAGATGTAGAGAGAGTTTTTCTGCGAAACCATCCCGACTCCTATCAACAGCTCCATAAGCAATCAGCGTTGACGAGTTTCAATGCCTGCTTGCTTCACTCAAGTCCATATGAGAAGCGATCTGTCACACTTGACATAGATTCCGGTAAGATCGTTTCATTTTCCTTTCACTATGGAATATAATGTAACGATAGAACACAGGGTCTCAGTGGGACTCCTTTATCTTTATGGAATCAAGGGTTAATATCTCCTGAGGGGGGTTATTGAACAGTGGGGGACTTAAATCATATTTGTTATGTGATTCTGTCTGCTTATGTGTAGTGATGTTGGGGCTCATGCCTTTTACGGAACGTACAGGTTTTTTTGTGCTACGCAGTTTCTTGATGGGATTGACGTGCTTTTCCTTCACCGGTGGGTTGCACCTTGTGACCGGGCGTGGTCACGTTTTCGTTCTCCATTTCCGTATTCTTGACCGAGGGTCAGTGGAGAGGGTCTATTCTCTACTTGTCTGGGTCATAGGAGGTGGTGAGTGCCCCAGCCATTGGTGGTGTGAGGTGCCAGTTATTTTTGTTACAAATTTGTCCGGTCAAGTTATGGAGGATTCTGATTTTTCTGAGGAGGATTTCTCGGATTCAGATTCTGTTTCCTGCTTAGATTGTATGGAGGCCCGTGTAATCCAGCCCAATCAATTATGTTCCATATGCCGTAATAGAGTGCTCTTTTCTTCCTTTGGGGAGAGATTAGACACCGCTGAGCCTTCCATCTCTGAGGATTCTGTGTCTCGTGAGGTGCGTTCCCTGGAATTTTCTGTCCCTACACAGGCAGTTGTACCAAATACCATTACCCCTTCTCCGGAGGGAGGTTTATTTTTACCAGAGGTTGCAACTCGGTTGCGCATGGCCATATTCTTAGAGTTGGAGCATTTACAGCTTCCTGAGGGCCAGCAAAGAGCTTATTCGTGTCCTCTTAACCTGGGGGGCGCCAGGTGAGCTGGGTCTTTACTCTGGGGGAGCGGTTCCCTCTGAGACTTCAGAGGTACTACCGTCATGGTTGGGGCCTTCAAATGCCCCGTCAGAGATGGATTTTGCCTTTAGATTCAGACTGACGCGCCTGCGTGTACTGCTGAGGCAGGTATTGGAGAATTTCAATCTTTATTGGCCTCCGGATCCTCAGTCTTTTGATTCTGATGGCGAGCAGCGCTAGACAAGTGGAGGGATGTGGATCCTACTCCTGATTGTCTTTTAGTTTGTGTATTTAATCCAAGTTCTGAGCTCTTGAGGAATCAGGTCTCTGACAGGCTGGCCCTGTTAGTGTTTTCTATCCTTTTTGGCGTTCACCTGAGGGCGCTGCCTACTTTCTTTTGATCCGGGTTAGGATGTTTTTTTCCCTGGAGCTCGAGAATGTTGTAGACTTTTCCTTTTAGGAAACTCTTTTCTTCTCTGGGATTTTGATACTAGTGATTTTATGGTCGCGATGGTTGTTGCTTCCGGCCGGAAGTCACAAGAAAAAAACAAAACAAAATGTTCAGAGACAATGTTTTAGCTTTTGAGCTTATTTGTCTGTCGTTTGTTTGTTTAGTCTAGCCCTGCTAGGGTTTAGAACTTTGTTAGCCCTTGGACAGTTCGGTTGTACCCTGGTCAGCAGGCTGGTCCTGGTTGGGTACTAGTTGACTCTGTTCTTTTGAAGTTATATCAGACGTTTTGTATCCTTGACAACAGGCTTGTCCTGTTTGCGTACAGAGTTTGCTTTCCTCTTGTTACTAGGTTGTTTTTCTTGTTTCTACAAGTTATAGGCCCTTCTATCCTAAATATCAGGCTGGTCTTACGTTATTTCATCTTGGTGGGGCGGCCAATTGTTGTCGTACTAGATACTAAGTGTTTTGTCCCTGCATAGCTTCTGTGCTTTGCTGGGATTACAAATTTAGCTATGGCAGTATATTTGTAGTTCCTGAGGTCCTTGGACAGGAGCTAGAGTCCTCCCTTTCGTGGGAGGATCAGATGATTGCATGGGGATCTCCAGTACCTGGTATAGGGGGTAATTATTCCCCCCTATTGGTACTCCTTGTGGATTGGTTTGTCCGATTTTAAGATCTCTTTTGCAAGTGTTTCTTTCCTCTTTTTTGAGGATTGCTATGCTTTTCGCTTCCCCTTGCCTTTTGTGGTAGGATTTTCGATCATCTGGTTGGTGGAGACTAGGTTCTTAGGGACAGTTTTTTTTAATTCTATATATTTGGGGATCTGGGGGATTGTTATGCAGTCTCTCCTGCCGTCAACCGATAAGGGTTTTAGAATGCTTGTTCATTTGTTACTTCCTTGAGCTGTAGGTTTTCTGAGGGTTGATCCAGACTGGATCTTTAGAGACTGTCATATTCTCTCAATCATGGAGTCCTGATCTCTTTTGGGTCCTTCCTTTGTCTTGGGACTTTGTGGGTGTTATCTTAGAGGCCTTTTGGGGCTGAGTGGACAGCCACTGGGATACATCATGAGAGATCAGAGTTCAAGACCCCATGGGGGTATGGCATGCATCAACTTTGGTGCAAATTTCATTTCCAGGTAACTTTGTGGTTGTTCCGCAAGGTCTTTGGTCTTGATCTGGCACCTGGTTTTGGGGGTCCGGTTTTTTAAGCTAGTCCTTGTCTTTGACTTGGCATTTTGGTTACTCTGTTTTCCAGATTTTAACAGTCTTGGATCTGTCTGGCGTTCGGTAGCAAGCTTGTTTTCTCGGTCCTGGGGAAATCTCCTTGTTTCTACTGGGGCGGTTCTTTTTTTCTCTTCTGGAGAGATGGAGGAAGTTTTGGTTTTCCTTGTCTGACTCTAGGAGTTCAGTGGGTCGAGAGTTTCTCTTGTCTGCAGTGTACCCTCCCTTCAGGGTTCTGAGGGGTAAGGAGGATGGGTATCCTAGATCCCGAGTTAGTCTTTCTTGGTGTTGGTGTCTCCTTCCTGCTTCCTTTCCTTAGGAATTCGTGGTTGGAGATTCATTATCTGATCTCTGGGCTTTGTCGATGCTGGGATTTTTTAGTCAAATTCTTTTTATTAACATAGAAATTGCGAGCGATCCACATCATTTCCACACGGGAATCAATAACAAAAACAAGAACAAATTGCATAAAAAATATCAGTGCATCGACACAAGTTCCAATTTTCAATAAGATTAAGAAAGAACTAGGTATGTCCAGAAAAAAGGTAGAAGGGAGAATTAGGGGAGGGAAGTCACAGTACATCATAAATTATAGCAGTGTAGAGTGTCCAGTCTCGGGGAAGCTACCCACCCCAAACCCAATAGAAAGGTCTCGCAAACCCCAATAGTCAATAGTAGACATCGGTAGAGTCATCTATCCACATAGTCGCTTAATGTGATGTTTGTATAGTAGTTAGATAGTCGTCCCAGACTGCTTGGATAGCTATGAAATTTTCCGTGTTCCCTTTCTTATACTCGGAGTATTCCTCCAATTCTAGTAATTCAGACACCCTGACCCTCCACATTCCCAAGGAGGGGATATCTGTGAAAACAGTAGGGGAGAAAGAGGGCAGCCCTGACGTGTGCCGTTCCTGATATCTATAGGAGAGGAGAGGGATCAGTTAACTATGATGCGGGCGCTGGGTGAGTTATATAAGGCGAATATTCGTTGTAGGGTAGTGTCACCTATGCCATATGCCCCTAGGGAAGCCCTGAGATAAGACCAGTTTACCCGGTCAAACGCCTTTTCGGCATCTGTCGAGATAAATGCAGTAGGGATGTGCTGGTTAGTGGCGTGCCAGATCAACATGACATTACAAACAGTGTTGTCCATAGCCTCTCGGCCAGGGACAAAGCCCACCTGGTCATTATGTTTAAGGGTAGGGAGAACGCGGTTGAGACGGGTAGCTATTATCTTTGCATATATTTTTAGGTCAGTATTAATAAGAGAGATCGGGCGATAATTAGTGATTGAATCATTGGCTTTATGGGGCTTGGGAATAACAGTAATGTGTGCTTGTAGAGATGATGGCAAGAAAGCTCTGGTATCGTCTATGCTATTGAAGTATCTAAGTAGGTAGGGAGATAGGATTTCTTTAAATTGTTTGTAGTAAGAGTTACTGAACCCATCAGAGCCAGGAGCTTTCCCGGAAGGGAGAGATGACAGAGCTAGTAGGAGCTCTTCCTCTGAGAATGGCAAATCTAATTCGTCCCTCTGTTCATCAGTCAATTTAGGCAAAATGATGTCGCCTATATAAGCGGCTATGTCTTCGGGGGCAGGGTCTGCTAGTCCTCGTCTGATGTTGTAAAGATTATCATAGAAGTCTCTAAAGGCTTGTGTGATGTCTGCGGAGGTAGACTGTAGTGTCCCCCTGGAGTCCCTTATTCTCATTATATATTGTTTATTCGTTCTTTTTTTGAGTTGTCGGGCTAGCATCCTACCTTGTTTGTTCGCGCCCTCGTAATACATTTTTTTGAGGAACAAGGCTTTATTATTGGCTTCAGTACCCAGGAGTAAGCGAAGCTGGTCTCTTTTATGTGTAATACTGTCAGAGAGGGATTTATCTGCGGGGTGTGCTAAGTGTAGAGTCTGGAGCTTGGCGATATCGCCCAGAAGGGCGTTAAGGTAAATGTGCTGTTGTTTACGTTTGGCGGTCTTGATTGCAATGAGCTCTCCTCGGAGAACACACTTATGTGCGCCCCAGATATCATGTATATCTGTTTCAAGTATATAATTTCTTTGGAAGTAGTCAAGTAGGGCCTTTTGTAATTGCATGATCACCTGAGGATCTCTAAGGAGAGATTCGTCAAATCGACATGTGGACTGAGAAGGGTCTGTAGGGCGCCAGCATAGCTGGCAGCTAATTATAGCATGGTCAGACCATGTTATGGGAAGGATATTGGTAGCAGTAATAGAGGATAAGCTAGATACATCAGTAAAGAGATAGTCTATTCTCGTATATAACTGATGGGGGCTGGAGTACAAGGTAAATTCCCTATCGTCGGGGTGCTGGAGGCGCCATGTGTCGTGTATGGCTAGGTGTGAAAGGGATTGTCTAACTTGTCGTAGCGTCTTGCTGGATGAGGAGGAGGTGCCCGTGGAGCAATCGAGGGCAGGGTCAAGTGCTAAATTGAAGTCGCCCCCCAGAATCAAACTACCCCTAGCAACCTCCAGGACTTTTTGGCAGAGGTGGTGAAGAAATGGGGAAGAATTTACATTGGGGGCATAGAGGTTCACCAGAGTGACTGGTTTGTGGTAGAGAAATCCAACTAGTATTATAGACCGTCCTTCTTTATCCCTATGGGTAGAGGTCAGTGTGAAAGGTAAGTTTCTGTGAATCAAGATCCCAACCCCGTTGTGTTTAGAAGTGTGGGAAGAGAAGTAGCCAGTCCCAAATTTCCGGAAGCTGGCTTTAAGTTCGGAGCCCCTCCGAAAATGCGTCTCCTGGATAGAAAGAATATCACCCCCTCTGTCTTTTATAGTCTCTTAGGGCCATTGACCTCTTTTGGGGACTATTGAGGCCTTTAGTATTATGAGATAGAAACTTAATATGATTTAAGGTATTAGTCATATGTCTGTGGGGAGAAGAGGTCATTAAGTCTATTAAGTTCTGGGTCACCCTGGGTTAGATGAGAGGCAAGAGCCCACCCCGAGACCGGACAGGGAAAAGAAATTAAAAGGAAATAATGAGGGAACATAACAAGCAATGCAAACAATACATTTTGAAAAACATCAAACATAAGGGAAACAGTAACTTTTGTAAGAAGTGTATACATCATTCCGTTGTACACTTTACTAGGGGGGGAAGAGTGTCGCCTTATAAACTCTTAGGTTATGATAGAACCAAAAAATATCAGGAGTATATCAAATACAGCTTTAATATTAACCAATGTGAAGGTTGTAGAGGGATGTATAAAATTCCATTTAATTGCTAGGGGGTATTAGGTGGCGGCCTGAGTACCTTAGCTGTGCACAGCCTCATGAGGGGTAAGGCGTGTAGTATAGGGGATGGCCCTGCAAGCCAGGGAGATTATCTTGTAAGTAGGTACTAAAACTGTTACACTTCGTACCCAGGGGCTACGCTCTGTTAAGGAGTCGAAGCAAATTCAGAATAATAAACAAAAGGATCTATCCGCAGTAGCTCCTTTTACTGATAATCATAAAAATTTACCTGGGTATCGGCTAAGCTAGGAATAAGGTGGGCCATGGGAATTAAGGGTCGTCTAAAACTCCTCACAGTTAATAGGGATTATTGGTAAGATGTCTGGTAGCCTTCAATTGTCATAGCCGTCCGGGAGGCATGGCCTTCAGTATAAGGGATGGTTGTATAGATTGAGGGAGTTATCCGGGAGGTAGATCCTAGAGATGTAACACTTCATACCTTGGGGACACAATATAAAAGGGGTCATGGCATGTTAAGGGAACACTAATCAGCTTCAACAATCTGCTGAAACAATTGCATATGTCAAAAAGCATTGTAGAAGGCAGGCTATACAGTGTTGCACTAAAGAGTGTAGAATATTGAACATCAAGAGTTTGACCACATTAGCTCCCTCTGATTTTAAACACTTAAATAGCCTGGGTAGCGGCTATACCAAGAAAGACAGGGATAAAATAAAATTTAACTCAAGGCCCTGTATGTGGTATCTTTGGTATGGAGTAAACGGCAATCATAACATGAGAAGAAAACATATTGCAGCCCCGAGAGCAGTTAGCTGGAGAGGCCCTTAAGAAAATAAGTTGCTTCTAGGCTTTAAAGACCGCAGAAAATATACATAGCACATGGTGAGCATATCAGTATTAGTGAAGTAAATAAAGCATAAGATAAGCGATAATACAATAGAACATCTTGTGTCCAGTAGTGTAAAGTTCCATATGGCATAAAGTGACTAGCAGCCACCCAGGGAGAAGATATTAAGCGTAGCCACTGGCTCTGTAACTGGTGGGCAGGATGGAAACTGCATTTAAGGCATAAAATTAAAGTCATAAACAACACCATACGTTACCAGCAAGAGGCCAGATGTCCAACATGTCCAGCTGGTGTGGCAGGAAGGGCCTCAAGATCTGCAGTATGAAGCATGTGTGCCGCAAATCAGCCTAAATGGATGGGCCTGGTCCCCATTAGAAAAAAGGGGTACTCCAGGTTTACCAATTGTGGAAAAGAAGAAGGAATCCCTGATCTGGCCATGAGGGGAATGGAGCCTCATGAAGACAAAGATTCATTTCTGGGCGGCAAATTATCCACTTTTCTTCTCTTAGGTTGGACCCTCTGCCACTGTGGTCTTTGCTCCAACGGGCGTGAGGGACCTGGTTCCGCAGCTGCAGAAGGGGGCAGGACACCCGGATCCACCGGATTGTTGAAAGGAATGTTGAGGGATCTGGATAGCTGGTCAATGTCGTTGTAGTCCTTATAAATGATTTGTGAACCATTGTGGCTGATTATTAAACTAAATGGGAAACCCCATCGGTATTTGATGTGGTGTTCTTGCAGTGCACTAGTAAGGAACTTGATCTCCTTACGTCTTTGAATCGTGTAAGGGCTAAGGTCCTGGTAGATCTGAAGGGAGTGTCCTCTGAACGAGATGGTCTGTTGGGACCTTGCTGCTTGCCATAGGACATCCTTAGTAGAAAATCTTAGAAATCGGACAATGACATCCCGCGGAGGTAGTGGAGGCTTAGGTAGGGGCCGGAGTGCCCTGTGCGCTCTGTCCAAGTCTTCAGACAGTAATACCGGTGATTCAGGAGAAAGGTGTTGAGCTAGGCCAATAATATATCTTTTGAGATGGTCAGGAATCACATCTTCTGGGATACCGCGGAACCTCAAGTTGTTCCTACGTCCAAGGTTATCCAAGTCCTCTATTTTATCCTGAAGAGACTGTACTTTATAATCTTGAATAGAGCGTGTTCAAGCTGACCAGGTTGTTCAAGGTCTCCTGACCTTCCTCGAGGTAATCCATACGAGCCCCCATTTCATTAAGGTCTCTTTTGAGATCCCTCATCTCCTCCTTAATAAAGATTTGAGAGAGTCCAGGTCAGACTTAGAAGGGAGCGCAGCAAGCCTCACCTGAATAGCTTGCAAAGGGTCCTGTTGGTCATTTGGGTTTTTAATTGGGCTTGGGGGGCTCAATTGTTCCGGCGAGGTATCAGATGTTATTGGAGCAGTATCTGATGTCTGGAAGAAGGAGGATACCGATGGGGTTTGGGATGATGATTTGGCTGGTTTATCAGATCTTTGTCTCTATTTTGAGGCCATATTGGACATGAACCCTCTGAAAGAGGGGGGAAGGTTGACAGAGTCTGTTGTCTTCTGATGTGATAAAAAGGCAATGACAGGCAGACTGAAGCGTTTGCTAGCAGGGAGTAGGGGATAACACTATACAGTGAAGAAGAAATGTAAAAGACGTTTCACATAATCAGCAGCAGCCAAGTGAAGAGTGAGTGCAATGATAGAAGCACATTATGTATATTCTTGTGACCCCTCAGGTCCGTGGTCCGAGAGAGGTGGCCAAGTGACCAGCCTTTTTGAACAGGTATGAAATCTGAGAGTTGTGCTTTATGGTAAGTCCTCTGGATGTTTGTCCAAAAGCCCAGAACTAGAAAGAAGGCCACGTGGCTTGCGTGGGCAGAAGCAGCGATGTATATTTCACAGTAAAAGTGTAAAAGTCAATTTTCAACTGCCCCCGCCTCCCAGGTAACTTGTAGGGGCCAACCGCCAACCACAGCCTAATAAAAGCTATAGATACCTCGGTGTTGGGGTCCTGATAGGGACCGGCGGGTAGGGGTGATCATGCGTTAGTAGACTCCAGCCGTGGCGTCAGCTCACGACAAGGCCGCAGCGTTCGGCCGTGCGCCGTAATTCCCAGGCGCACACAGGTAGGTGCAGTCTATGCCGGAGGCACCGGCAAGTCAATCACGGACCCAGGGGCCAGCAAGGTGAGCTTGAGGAGGGTAAGGCGATCTCGGCTGTTGGGTTAAGTCGGGGTAGCAGCGCTGTGACTCCACAACTGAGGCGGCGGGCCAGCGGCCCTTCAAGGTGTTTACTGCGAGGCTGTGGTTAGAGATCCAAGGACTGGTTAGCAGAAGGGTTTCTTACAACTCCCGGCATTAGTTAGGTTAAGGTCCTGATAAGGCTAATGCTGCTAAGAGGAAAGGCTGACATGGAGCCTTACAGATTTGCGGCCATGTTCCTGCACGGCTTGGCTCCGCCCCCGATGCTGGGACTTTTTAATCTCTCTTGTTCTTGGGACATTGAGGTCAGTAATTCTGACTGCTCTGTTTGAGCATCAACCACGTATCTTGTCTCCCGAAGGATCCTTACTTAGGTTGGGAGGCCTTGCAGTTGGTTCAGGAACCTTCCCTTAGCGGGTAGTTGGTTCTTCCTTATTGGTCAGGGTATTGTCTTCCCTTACCCCGTTTTCTAGTAAGGGGGGAGTTGGTTCGCCCTGCTTTCTGAGTATTTTTCTATTGTTTCTTTCCAGGAATGTCCTGATGCAGGTTTGCTAGCTACTCGCTTGGCTAGTTACTATGGTTTGATGTTTAGTCTGACTGCCTATCCGATGGAAGCCTGCGGCTTTCGTTTGTCGAGTAAACGGATGTTACTAGTCCGTCCCTGTTCTGCTCCCGGGATTTTTTCTGACCTACTGGTGTTCACTTTCTCTGTGCTAGTTAGCTGTCTATGGTAAGGTAGTCTTGTTCTACCTTTTGTCGTTTTTTTTCCTTATGGGACTTCGGTTCCGCTTAAGGCTTTACATTGTTTCCTTTTGGATCCATGTAGGAGGTGATCTGGAATTTTTCCTTTCTTTGCTCTCTACTTTCTACGGGACTTTGTCATCTTGGTAGCCGCTCTTTTTTGAGTTATGCTAGTGGCTTCTCCCTCTGTTTTGTCCTTGTATCTTCAGGGATTGTTTCTGGAGGTTCTTTCGGACCTTCTTATCTGATTTTTTCCCCCTTCTTTTAATTAGGGAGAATGTGGTGTGGGAGTTTTGTTTGGGGTTTCTTTTGCCATTGTTCATGGAGAGGTTTTTATTTGTGTGCTTCTAGTGAGTGGGACTTTTGTCTCCTCAGAGGCTTTTGGGTTCAGTGGAGTCCAGAATTTAGAGTGATCTCTAACTAGGATCCTTATGGTTCTAATTGATGGACAGTTACCTTGTCCTCTTTCCATATTTTTGTTCTTTCTGCTTCTGTTGAAGTAGTTTTTTATCGGGAATCCGGGTTGTGTCAGGCTGTGGTGCCATCAGAATGGGCCGCCTTTTTGTTCCCGCCCGTTTGCATTCAGTGTCCTCTATAAACTTGGGTATTGATTTCCCAAAAGTAATAAATGCAACTGTGGACTCTCCCTGTTTTAAGAAGAAAAACTTAAATTATGCTTACCCGGGTTGTCTACTTTAGAGATATATGTAGTTTTGTGGGTTCATTTTGAGAATCTGGGCGGTTCTGGTAAGCCAAATGAGAATGATCCTATTGCATCATTTTAGACATAGCTGCAAAAAAAAAGACCTAAAAATTATATAAGTAATAGCTGAATGAGAGGACACCAATGAACAAATTAAATTATTCTTATATATATATATATATATATATATATATATATATATATATATATGGCAAATTTTTCTCTGAACTTTCCAGTACTGAAGGGATTAAAGACTCTATTATATTTTAACAATAATTTTAAGGGGATCACACTGATTTAGAAAGTAATGAAAAAAAGTTAAAAGATTATTCTTTAGAACCAGCTGAAATTTCAGCTAACATACAGTAGTTGGATAAATGTACTTCTTATATATGTGTATAATATATATGTGTATGTGTGTAAAAATCTATGCATGGGAGAGGTTTTAGCAATATAGAATATTGTTGAGACTAAAAATATGCAGATTATGAGAATTAATAAATGTTGAACTGAACAATGTCACCTGTTCCGGAGACTGCAGAACTCATGCATTTTTTATCAGCATTAGGAATTGTCCACATTTCGTACATAAATTAATACCAGTAATGATGCATTCTATAATATTTAAAATTCTCAAAAGATATTCTAAAGTGTCTGTTATTTTAAAATATAAATATTACTGTAACTTTTTGTCAAATATATTTTAAAGCACTAATGAATAGCTTTGCTACACTTTAAATAATGTTTTTTTTCTAGTGAAAGAAAATATATTTCATTTTATCAAAGTTTAAAAAATATTTTTTGAAATTGCTAAATATTTGTATTGATAGTTTTTCAATTCTCTTTGCTTTGGTAGCAGCTGCACTAACGGCACATAAACCCCCACATGTTTCTTTCAGCATTCAGACAGAGAATACAATTTTAAACAACGTTCTAATGTACTTCTGTTATCTAATTTGCTTTATTCTCTTTGTACCCTTTGTTGAAGATACAACCATGCAGATGGGGGAGCCATTAACATGAGGCATATATATGCAACCACCAATCAGCAGCTCCTGAGCCTACCTAGGTGTGCTTTTCAACAAAGGATACTAACAGAACAAAACACATTAGATAATAGAAGTGATTTGGAAAGCTGTTTAAAATTGCATGCTCTATATGAGTCATGAAAGAAGAAACATGGGTTTCACATCCCTTTAATTTCTGCAATGCTGGGAAAAGGGGGAGAAAGCAGATAGGTTGCACTTACATTATATGCTTGCAGAGAAGACCTTACATCGGGCTCTATTGTGAATAGGGCCCGCGGAGTAAGTGGGTCATATGAATGGAGACAACCCACATAAAGCTGCTTTAAAAAAGCAGCCTTGAAACTACATGGGGAAACTTTCTTATCTAGTATACTCACAATTATTAGAAAACTTAAAGGGACAGTCAAGTCCAATTTTTTTTTCATGTTTCAAATAGGGCATGTCATTTTAAACAACTTTCCAATTTACTTTTATCACCAATTTTGCTTTGTTCTTTTGGTATTTTTAGTTGAAAGCTAAACCTAGGCGGTTCATATGCTAATTTCTCTTGTAAGATGTATCAAGTCCACGGATTCATCCTTACTTGTGGGATATTCTCCTTCCCAACAGAAAGTGGCAAAGAGAGCACCCACAGCAGAGCTGTCTATATAGCTCCCCCCTTAGCTCCACCCCCCAGTCATTCTCTTTGCCTACTCTAAGAAACTAGGAAGGGCAGAGCGAGTGTTGTGACAAAAATGTTAGTTTTTTATTTCTCAAGCAAATGAAGATTTCTGCAAGGAGGATTATGATCTTAGCACTTTGTAACTAAGATCCACTGCTGTTCTCACAAGGCTGAAGAGTACAGGAAAACTTCAGTTGGGGGAACGGTTTGCATGCTAAGCTGCATTTGAGGTATGTTCAGTCTATATTTTTTCTAGACAGACTGTGTTAATTCTAGAAAAGGCTGGCAATATCCCCATGAGGGAAGGGTAAGCTGTGTTCAGACACTTTGATAGGAATTTCAGCTTGCTTGAAGGGCTCATAAGTTACTGGTGACACTGTTAGGAAAAAACTTTTTTTGTTTGTTCAGTAAATGATGCAATTATAACGTTTTTTTTTAAGGGACTAAAGGGGTCATTGTGGCTTGTTTTAGGGTTTTTTAACCCACATGATTAATTAAGAGACACTCAGGTGTTTTTCTAATAGGCCTCAAAATATCGAGTGAGGTGGGAGGGGCCTATTTTCGTGCCTCAGTTGCGCAGTTTCTTTTCCTTAGATACATCCAACTGCTTCTCCAGTGGTTCCTGCTGTGTTTGAGGGCTGTAAAGGAGGTTTTTTCCCCCACAAATCGTTCTAAAGGGCAGGTAGGCGCCACAGCAGAGCTGTGGCAAGGTGCTGAAAGTCTTTTTTACCGGTTTTGACATTTTTTAGATCCGGTTTTGCCATTAAGGGGTTAATTGTTTATTTGCATAGCTGTGCAAAGTTACTAAGGCTGTAAGATACTACTGTAAAAATTTCGTTAAGTTTACTGCTTTTTTACACTGTTTTGCAGAACTTGTGCAGCTTTTTTTCTCTTAAAGGCACAGTACCGTTTTATTTCTAAGTGTTATTTACTTTGATTACAGTGTTTTCCAAGCTTGCTTGTTACATTACTAGCCTGTTTAACATGTCTGACACCAAGGAAAATCCTTGTTCAATATGTTTGGAAGCCATTGTGGAACCCCCTCTTAGAATGTGTCCCAATTGTACTGATATGTCTATAAATTATAAAGAACATATATTAGCACTAGAATAGATGATTCTCAGTCAGAAGTAAATGAGGGTTCGCCATCTAGCTCTCCCCAAGTGTCATAACCAGTAACGCCCGCACAAGTGACGCCAAGTACCTCTAGTGCGTCAAATTCATTTACTTTA
Organism: Bombina bombina; assembly: GCF_027579735.1. Classification (NCBI taxonomy): domain Eukaryota; kingdom Metazoa; phylum Chordata; class Amphibia; order Anura; family Bombinatoridae; genus Bombina; species Bombina bombina. The sequence continues at coordinate 97,959,869 of NC_069507.1, forward strand.
CAAGACATGGCCACAGTTATGAATACAACCCTCACAGAGGTTTTATCCAAACTGCCTGGTTTACAAGGAAAGCGGGACAGCTCTGGGTTAAGGAAAAATGCTGAGCCGTCTCATGCTTTAGTAGCCGTATCTGATATGCCCTCACAATGCTCTGAAGGGGTGAGGGATTTGTTATCTGAGGGAGAAATTTCTGATTCAGGAAAGATGCTTCCTCAGACAGATTCTGATATGACGGCCTTTAAATCTTGAACACCTCCGCTTATTGCTTAGGGAGGTATTAGCAACTCTAGATGATTGTGACCCTATAGTGGTCCCAGAGAAATTGTGTAAAATGGATAAATACTTAGAGGTTCCTGTTTACACTGATGTTTTTCCAGTCCCTAAGAGGATTGTGAATATTATTGCTAAGGAGTGGGATAGACCAGGTATTCTGTTCACTCCCCCTCCTGTTTTTAAGAAAATGTTTCCCATATCTGACACCATAAGGGACTCATGGCAGACAGTTCCTAAGGTGGAGGGAAGATATTTCTACTCTGTCTAAGCGTACAACTATTCCTATCGAAGACAGTTGTGCTTTTAAGGATCCTATGGATAAAAAAATTAGAGGGTCTCTTGAAGAAAATTTTTGTTCATCAAGGTTTTTCTCTCCAACCTATTGCGTGCATTGTTCCTGTAACGACTACAGCTGCTTTCTGGTTTGAGGCTCTAGAGGAGGCTCTTCAAATGGAGACTCCATTAGAGGAGATTATGGACAGAATTAAGGCCCTTAAGTTGGCTAATTCTTTTATTACAGATGCCGCATTTCAACTAGCTAAATTAGCGGCAAAGAATTCAGGTTTTGCCATTTTAGCACGCAGGGCGTTATGGCTTAAGTCCTTGTCTGCTGATGTGTCATCTAAATCTAAACTTTTGAACATTCCTTTCAAAGGTAAGACCCTATTCGGGCCTGAACTGAAAGAGATTATTTCAGACATCAATGGGGGAAAGGTCATGCCCTCCCTCAGGATAGATCAAGTTAGATGAGGACCAAACAGAATAATTTTCGTTCCTTTCGGAACTTTAAGAGTGGTCCCGCTTCAGCTTCTTCTACTGCAAAGCAAGAGGGGAATTTTGCCCAATACAAGTCAGTCTGAAGGCCTAACCAGGCTTGGAACAAGGGTAAACAGGCCAAGAAGCCTGCAGCTGCTTCTAAAACAGCATGAAGGGGCAGCCCCCGATCCAGGACCGGATATAGTAGGGGGCAGACTCTCCCTCTTCGCTCAGGATTGGGCGAGAGATGTTCACGATCCCTGGGCTTTAGAAATTGTGTCCCAGGGGTATCTTCTGGAATTCAAAGACTCCCTTCCAAGGGGGAGATTTCACATTTCTCGATTGTCTGTATACCAGACAAAGAGAGAGGCGTTCTTACGCTGTGTAGAAGACCTACATACCATGGGGGTGATCCGCCCAGTCCCAATAGAGGAACAGGGGCTAGGGTTTTATTCAAACCTGTTTGTGGTTCCCAAAAAAGAGGGAACTTTCAGACCAATCTTGGATCTCAAAATTCTAAACAAGTTCCTCAAAGTTCCATCATTCAAGATGGAGACTATTCTGACTATTCTACCTCTGATCCAGGAGGGTCAATATATGACTACTGTGGACTTAGAGGATGCGTATCTACACATCCCTATTCACAGAGATCATCATCAATTTCTCAGATTCGCCTTTCTAAACAGGCATTACCAGTTTGTGGCCCTTCCCTTCGGGTTGGCTACGGCTCCCAGAATTTTCACAAAAGTGCTAGGGTCCCTTCTGGTGGTTCTGCGACCACGGGGCATAGCAGTGGCGCCTTATCTAGACGACATCCTAATTCAGGCGTCGACTTTCCAGCTAGCCAAGTCTCACACGGACATCGTGTTGGCTTTTCTGAGAGCTCACGGGTGGAAGGTTAACATAAAAAAGAGTTCTCTCTTCCCTCTTACAAGAGTTTCCTTCCTAGGGACTCTTATAGACTCGGTAGAAATGAAAATATTTCTGACGGAGGTCAGAAAATTAAAACTCTTAACCACTTGCCGAGCTCTTCATTCCATTTCTCGGCCATCAGTGGCTCAGTGTATGGAGGTAATTGGACTCATGGTAGCGGCAATGGACATAGTTCCTTTTGCCCGTCTACACCTCAGACCACTGCAACTATGCATGCTCAAACAGTGGAATGGGGATTATGCAGATTTATCTCCTCAACTGCATCTGGACCAGGGGACCAGAGACTCTCTTCTCTGGTGGTTGTCTCAGGACCACCTGTCTCAGGGAATGTGTTTCCGCAGGCCAGAGTGGCTCATTGTAACGACAGATGCCAGCCTGCTAGGCTGGGGTGCAGTCTGGAACTCCCTGAAAGCACAGGGCTTATGGTCTCGGGAGGAATCTCTCCTCCCGATAAACATTCTAGAACTTAGAGCGATATTCAATGCGCTTCAGGCGTGGCCTCAGCTTGCTGCAGCCAAATTCATCAGATTTCAGTCGGACAACATCACCACTATAGCTTATATCAATCATCAAGGAGGAACAAGGAGTCCTCTATCGATGATGGAGGTAACCAAAATAATCCGGTGGGCAGAGGATCACTCTTGCCATCTCTCAGCAATCCACATCCCAGGGGTAGATAACTGGGAGGCGGATTTTCTAAGTCGTCAGACTTTTCCTCTGGGGGAGTGGGAACTCCATCCGGAGGTATTTGTCCAGCTGATTCAGCTATGGGGCACACCAGAATTGGATCTGATGGCGTCTCGTCAGAATGCCAAACTTCCTCGTTACGGGTCCAGGTCCCGGGATCCCAAGGCGGTACTGATAGATGCTCTAGCAGTGCCTTGGTCCTTCAATCTGGCCTATGTATTGCCACCGTTTCCTCTCCTCCCACGTCTGGTTGCCAGAATCAAGCAGGAGAGAGCTTTGGTAATTCTGATAGCACCTGCGTGGCCACGCAGGATTTGGTATGCAGACCTAGTGGACATGTCCTTGGTTCCATCGTGGACTCTGCCAATGAGGCGGGACCTTCTAATTCAAGGTCCGTTAACGCATCCAAATCTAATTTCTCTGCGTCTGACTGCTTGGAGATTGAACGCCTGATTCTATCAAAGTGTGGTTTCTCTGAGTCGGTCATTGATACCCTGATTCAGGCTAGAAAGCCTGTCACCAGGAAGATCTATCATAAGATTTGGCGCAAATATCTTTATTGTTGTGAATCCAAAGGTTACTCGTGGAGTAAGATTAGGATTCCTAGAATATTGTCTTTTCTCCAAGATGGTTTGGAGAAGGGATTATCAGGTAGTTCCCTAAAAGGACAAATATCTGCTTTGTCTATTCTACTACACAAACGTCTGGCAGATGTCCCAGACGTTCAAGCATTTAGTCTGGCTTTGGTCAGAATCAAGCCTGTATTTAAACCTGTTGCTCCGCCATGGAGCCTAAATTTAGTTCTTAGAGTTCTTTAAGGGGTTCCGTTTGAACCTATGCATTCCATAGATATTAAGCTTCTATCTTGGAAAGTTTTGTTTTTAGTAGCTATCTGTTTGGCTCGAAGAGTTTCTGAGCTATCTGCTTTACAATGTGATTCCCCTTACCTTGTTTTCCATGCAGATAAGGTGGTTTTGCGTACCAAACCTGGGTTTCTTCCTAAGGTTGTTTCTAATAAGAATATCAATCAAGAGATTGTTGTTCCTTCTCTGTGTCCTAATCCTTCATCAAAGAAGGAACGTCTGTTACACAATCTTGATGTGGTTCGTGCTTTAAAGTTCTTCTTACAAGCAACTAAAGATTTCCGTCAAACATCTTCATTGTTTGTTGTTTATTCTGGTAGACGGAGAGGTCAAAGGGCTACGGCTACCTCTTTCCTTTTGGCTGAAAAGCATCATCCGTTTGGCCTATGAGACTGCTGGACAGCAGCCTCCTGAAAGAATTACTGCTCATTCTACTAGAGCTGTGGCTTCCACATGGGCTTTTAAGAATGAGGCTTCTGTTGAACAGATTTGTAAGGCGGCGACTTGCACTTCGCTTCATACTTTTTCCAAATTTTCCAAATCAATACTTTTGCTTCTTCGGAGGCTATTTTTGGGAGAAAGGTTCTACAAGCAGTGGTGCCTTCCGTTTAAGGTCCCTGTCTTGTGCCTCCCTTCATCCGTGTCCTAAAGCTTTGGTATTGGTATCCCACAAGTAAGGATGAATCCGTGGACTCGATACATCTTACAAGAGAAAACATAATTTATGCTTACCTGATAAATTTATTTCTCTTGTGATGTATCGAGTCCACAGCCCGCCCTGTTTTTTAAGACAGGCATATATATTTTTATTTTAAAACTTTCAGTCACCACTGCACCCTATAGTTTCTCCTTTTTCTTCCTAGCCTTCCTAGGGGGGTGGAGCTAAGGGGGGAGCTATATAGACAGCTCTGCTGTGGGTGCTCTCTTTGCCACTTCCTGTTGGGAAGGAGAATATCCCACAAGTAAGGATGAATCCGTGGACTCGATACATCACAAGAGAAATAAATTTATCAGTTAAGCATAAATTATGTTTTCTTAGACCTTGAAGGCCGCCTCTAATCTAAATGCATTTTGATAGTTTTTCACCAATAGAGGGAATTAGTTCACGTGTTTCATATAGATAACAATGAGCTCATGCACGTGAATTTACCATGGAGACAGCTCTGATTGGCTAAACTGCAAGTCTGTCAAAGAACTGAAATAAGGGGGCAGTCTGCTAAGGCTTAGATACAAGGTAATTACAGAGGTAAAACGTGTATAATTATACCTGTGTTGGTTGTGCAAAATTGGGGAATTGGTAATTAAGAGATTATCTATCTTTTAAAACAACAACAATTCTGGTGTTGACTGTCCCTTTATTGGGGTGTGAAACCCAAAATATTTTTATTTACTGATTAAGATAGAGCACATTATTTCTTTTGCATGATGTACCGAGTCTACGGATTCATCCTAACGTGTGGGATATTGTCCTTCCTGACAGAAAGTAGCAAAGAGAGCACCACAGCAGAGCTGTCTTTATAGCTTCCCCCTTAACTCCACCCCCCAGTCATTCTCCTTTGCTGGCTCTAAGCAGGAAGACTAAAGAGAAGAGGTGTTAAACTGTTAGTTTTATTTTATCTTCAATCAAGTGTTTGTTATTCTTAAATGGTACCAGTGTTGTACTATTTACTCTCAGGACATAGATGAAGATTTCTGCCTGGAGGATGATGATCTTAGCATTTGTAACTAAAGTCCACTGCTGTTCCCACAGAAGCTGAGGAGTACAGGAAAACTTCAGTGTGAGGAACGGTTTCTTGCTATACAGCAATGAGGTATGTTAATTCATATTTCTCTTGTTAAGTGTATCCAGTCCACGGATCATCCATTACTTGTGGGATATTCTCCTTCCCAACAGGAAGTTGCAAGAGGATCACCCACAGCAGAGCTGCTATATAGCTCCTCCCCTCACTGCCATATCCAGTCATTCTCTTGCAACTCTCAACTAAGATGGAGGTCGTAAGAGGACTGTGGTGTTTTATACTTAGTTTATTTCATCAATCAAAAGTTTGTTATTTTTAAATGGTACCGGAGTGTACTGTTTATCTCAGGCAGTATTTAGAAGAAGAATCTGCCTGCGTTTTCTATGATCTTAGCAGAAGTAACTAAGATCCTTTGCTGTTCTCACATATTCTGAGGAGTGAGGTAACTTCAGAGGGGGAATAGCGTGCAGGTTTTCCTGCAATAAGGTATGTGCAGTTAAAATATTTTTCTAGGGATGGAATTTGCTAGAAAATGCTGCTGATACCGAAGTAATGTAAGTAAAGCCTTAAATGCAGTGATAGCGACTGGTATCAGGCTTATTAATAGAGATACATACTCTTATAAAAGTGTATTTTAAAACGTTTGCCGGCATGTTTAATCGTTTTTTATATATGTTTGGTGATAAAACTTATTGGGGCCTAGTTTTTTCCACATGGCTGGCTTGAATTTTGCCTAGAAACAGTTCCTGGAGGCTTTCCACTGTTGTAATATGAGTGGGAGGGGCCTATTTTAGCGCTTTTCTGCGCAGCAAAAATTACAGACACAGACATCCAGCTTCTTCCTGCATGATCCAGGACTTCTCTGAAGGGCTCAAAAGGCTTCAAAAGTCGTATTGAGGGAGGTAAAAAGCCACAGTAGAGCTGTGGCAGTTGTTGTGACTGTTTAAAAAACGTTTTTGTCATTTGTTATTCCGTTTTTGGCATTAAGGGTTTAATCATCCATTTGCAAGTGGGTGCAATGCTCTGCTAACTTGTTACATACACTGTAAAAATTTCGTTAGTGTAACTGCCTTTTTTCACTGTTATTTCAAATTTGGACAAAATTTGTGTTTCTTAAAGGCGCAGTAACGTTTTTTATATTGCTTGTAAACTTGTTTTAATTGTTTTCCAAGCTTGCTAGTTTCATTGCTAGTCTGTTTAAACATGTCTGATACAGAGGAACCTACTTGTTCATTATGTTTGAAAGCCATGGGGAAGCCCCATAGGAGAATGTGTACTAAATGTATTGATTTCACCTTAAACAGTAAAGATCAGTCTTTATCTATAAAAGAATTATCACCAGAGGGTTCTGTCGAGGGGGAAGTTATGCCGACTAACTCTCCCCACGTGTCAGACCCTTCGCCTCCCGCTCAGGGGACGCACGCTAATATGGCGCCAATTACATCAGGGACGCCCATAGCGATTACCTTGCAGGACATGGCTGCAATCATGAATAATACCCTGTCAGAGGTATTATCTAGATTGCCTGAATTAAGAGGCAAGCACGATAGCTCTGGGGTTAGGAGAGATACAGAGCACGCAAATGCTGTAAGAGCCATGTCTGATACTGCGTCACAGTATGCAGAACATGAGGACGGAGAGCTTCAGTCTGTGGGTGACATCTCTGACTCGGGGAAACCTGATTCAGAGATTTCTAATTTTAAATTTAAGCTTGAGAACCTCCGTGTATTGCTTGGGGAGGTATTAGCTGCTCTGAATGACTGTAACACAGTTGCAATTCCAGAGAAATTGTGTAGGCTGGATAGATACTATGCGGTGCCGGTGTGTACTGACGTTTTTCCTATACCTAAAAGGCTTACAGAAATTATTAGCAAGGAGTGGGATAGACCCGGTGTGCCCTTTTCCCCACCTCCAATATTTAGAAAAATGTTTCCAATAGACGCCACTACACGGGACTTATGGCAGACGGTCCCTAAGGTGGAGGGAGCAGTTTCTACTTTAGCAAAGCGTACCACTATCTGTTGTGCTTTTTCAGATCCAATGGATAAAAAATTGGAGGGTTACCTTAAGAAAATGTTTATTCAACAAGGTTTTATTTTACAGCCCCTTGCATGCATTGCGCCTGTCACTGCTGCGGCGGCATTCTGGTTTGAGGCCCTGGAAGAGGCCATCCATACAGCTCCATTGGATGAAATTATTGACAAGCTTAGAACGCTTAAGCTAGCTAACTCATTTGTTTCTGATGCCATTGTTCATTTGACTAAACTAACGGCTAAGAATTCCGGATTCGCCATCCAGGCGCGTAGGGCGCTATGGCTTAAATCCTGGTCAGCTGACGTGACTTCAAAGTCTAAGTTACTCAGCATTCCTTTCAAGGGGCAGACCTTATTCGGGCCTGGCTTGAAGGAAATTATTGCTGACATAATTGGAGGCAAGGGTCATACCCTTCCTCAGGACAGGGCCAAATCAAAGGCCAAACAGTCTAATTTTCGTGCCTTTCGAAATTTCAAGGCAGGAGCAGCATCAACTTCCTCCGCTTCAAAACAAGAGGGAACTGTTGCTCATTCCAGACAGGCGTGGAAACCTAACCAGTCCTGGAACACGGGCAAGCAGGCCAGAAAGCCTGCTTCTGCCCCCAAGACAGCATGAAGGAACGACCCCCTATCCGGAAACGGATCTAGTGGGGGGCAGACTTTCTCTCTTTGCCCAGGCGTGGGCAAGAGATGTTCAGGATCCCTGGGCGTTGGAGATCATATCTCAGGGATATCTTCTGGACTTCAAAGCTTCTCCTCCACAAGGGAGATTTCATCTTTCAAGGTTATCAGCAAACCAGATAAAGAAAGAGGCATTCCTAAGCTGTGTGCAAGACCTCCTAGTAATGGGAGTGATCCATCCAGTTCCGCGGACGGAACAGGGACAGGGGTTTTATTCAAATCTGTTTGTGGTTCCCAAGAAAGAGGGAACCTTCAGACCAATCTTGGATCTAAAGATCTTAAACAAATTCCTCAGAGTTCCATCATTCAAAATGGAAACTATTCGGACCATCCTACCCATGATCCAAGAGGGTCAGTACATGACCACAGTGGACTTAAAGGATGCCTACCTTCACATACCGATTCACAAAGATCATCATCGGTTCCTAAGGTTTTCCTTTCTAGACAGGCATTACCAATTTGTAGCTCTTCCCTTCGGGTTGGCCACAGCCCCAAGAATTTTTACAATGGTTCTGGGCTCACTTCTGGCGGTTCTAAGACCGCGAGGCATAGCGGTGGCTCCGTATCTAGACGACATCCTGATACAGGCGTCAAGCTTTCAAATTGCCAAGTCTCATACAGAGATAGTTCTGGCATTTCTGAGGTCGCATGGGTGGAAAGTGAACGTGGAAATGAGTTCTCTATCCCCACTCACAAGAGTCTCCTTCCTAGGGACTCTTATAGATTCTGTAGAGATGAAAATTTACCTGACGGAGTCCAGGTTATAAAAACTTGTAAATGCTTGCCGTGTCCTTCATTCCATTCCACGTCCGTCAGTGGCTCAGTGCATGGAAGTAATCGGCTTAATGGTAGTGGCAATGGACATAGTGCCATTTGCACGCCTGCATCTCAGACCGCTGCAATTATGCATGCTAAGTCAGTGGAATGGGGATTACTCAGATTTGTCCCCTCTACTAAATCTGGATCAAGAGACCAGAGATTCTCTTCTCTGGTGGCTATCTCGGGTCCATCTGTCCAAGGGTATGACCTTTCGCAGGCCAGATTGGACGATTGTAACAACAGATGCCAGCCTTCTAGGTTGGGGCGCAGTCTGGAACTCCCTGAAGGCTCAGGGATCGTGGACTCAGGAGGAGAAACTCCTCCCAATAAATATTCTGGAGTTAAGAGCAATATTCAATGCTCTTCTGGCTTGGCCTCAGTTAGCAACCCTGAGGTTCATCAGATTTCAGTCGGACAACATCACGACTGTGGCTTACATCAACCATCAAGGGGGAACCAGGAGTTCCCTAGCGATGTTAGAAGTCTCAAAGATAATTCGCTGGGCAGAGTCTCACTCTTGCCACCTGTCAGCGATCCACATCCCAGGTGTAGAGAACTGGGAGGCGGATTTTCTAAGTCGTCAGACTTTTCATCCGGGGGAGTAGGAACTCCATCCGGAGGTGTTTGCTCAACTGATTCATCGTTTGGGCAAACCAGAACTGGATCTCATGGCGTCTCGCCAGAACGCCAAGCTTCCTTGTTACGGATCCAGGTCCAGGGACCCGGGAGCAACGCTGATAGATGCTCTAGCAGCTCCTTGGTTCTTCAACCTGGCTTATGTGTTTCCACCGTTTCCTCTGCTCCCTCAACTGATTGCCAAAATCAAGCAGGAGAGAGCATCGGTGATTCTGATAGCGCCTGCGTGGCCACGCAGGACCTGGTATGCAGACCTAGTGGACATGTCATCCTTTCCACCATGGACTCTGCCTCTGAGGCAGGACCTTCTAATACAAGGTCCTTTCAATCATCCAAATCTAATCTCTCTGAGACTGACTGCATGGAGATTGAACGCTTGATTCTATCAAGGCGTGGCTTCTCCGAGTCAGTCATTGATACCTTAATACAGGCACGAAAGCCTGTCACTAGGAAAATCTACCATAAGATATGGCGTAAATATCTTTATTGGTGTGAATCCAAGAATTACTCATGGAGTAAGGTTAGGATTCCTAGGATATTGTCCTTTCTCCAAGAGGGTTTGGACAAAGGATTATCAGCTAGTTCTTTAAAAGGACAGATTTCTGCTCTGTCTATTCTTTTGCACAAGCGTCTGGCAGAGGTTCCAGACGTCCAGGCATTTTGTCCGGCTTTGGTTAGAATTAAGCCTGTGTTTAAAACTGTTGCTCCCCCGTGGAGCTTAAACTTGGTTCTTAAAGTTCTTCAAGGAGTTCCGTTTGAACCCCTTCATTCCATTGATATTAAACTTTTATCTTGGAAAGTTCTGTTTTTGATGGCTATTTCCTCGGCTCGAAGAGTCTCTGAGCTATCTGCCTTACAATGTGATTCTCCTTATCTGATTTTTCATGCAGATAAGGTAGTTCTGCGTACCAAACCTGGGTTTTTACCTAAGGTGGTTTCTAACAAGAATATCAATCAAGAGATTGTTGTTCCATCATTGTGTCCTAATCCTTCTTCAAAGAAGGAACATCTTTTACATAATCTGGACGTAGTCCGTGCCTTGAAGTTTTACTTACAAGCTACTAAAGATTTTCGTCAAACATCTTCCCTGTTTGTCGTTTACTCTGGACAGAGGAGAGGTCAAATAGCTTCGGCAACCTCTCTTTCCTTTTGGCTTCGGAGCATAATTCGCCTAGCCTATGAGACTGCTGGACAGCATCCCCCTGAAAGGATTACAGCTCATTCTACTAGAGCTGTGGCTTCCACCTGGGCCTTTAAAAATGAGGCCTTTGTTGAACAGATTTGCAAGGCTGCGACTTGGTCTTCGCTTCACACCTTTTCAAAATTTTACAAATTTGATACTTTTGCTTCTTCGGAGGCTGTTTTTGGGAGAAAGGTTCTTCAGGCAGTGGTTCCTTTCGTTTAATCCTGCCTTGTCCCTCCCATCATCCGTGTACTTTAGCTTTGGTATTGGTATCCCACAAGTAATGGATGATCCGTGGACTGGATACACTTAACAAGAGAAAACATAATTTATGCTTACCTGATAAATTTATTTCTCTTGTAGTGTATCCAGTCCACGGCCCGCCCTGTCCTTTTAAGGCAGGTCTAAATTTTAATTAAACTACAGTCACCACTGCACCCTATGGTTTCTCCTTTCTCGTCTTGTTTCGGTCGAATGACTGGATATGGCAGTGAGGGGAGGAGCTATATAGCAGCTCTGCTGTGGGTGATCCTCTTGCAACTTCCTGTTGGGAAGGAGAATATCCCACAAGTAATGGATGATCCGTGGACTGGATACACTACAAGAGAAATAAATTTATCAGGTAAGCATAAATTATGTTTTTCTGCAGAGACTGTGTTAACTCAGAAAGGCTGACAGTGTCCCCATTTGGGGAAGGGTAAGCAGTAATCCTAGTGTTATCAGAGGTTTTTACTAGCTTGCATAAAGGGTTAATTTTTTTGTGGGCACTCAGTTTGTTATGTGAATTTGGGACAAACGTTTTTGTGTCTGGGAGTAACGTTTTCTGTTTTATGGGACATTTGCTTGAGGGTTCTTTGGGGTTGTTTATAACCCACATGGCTTTCAGGCAGGGTTTGTTAGTTTTGTGTAGGCCCCAGCAGGCGGGGCATACATTTACAAGCAGCAAGCAACTTCTCCTGAGGTCCTGAGAGTCTTCTGAGGGACTAATTGAAGCTTTTAACCCCATATTATCGCTTCCTAAGGGCAGGTAGGGCTACAGCAAAGCTGTGGCAAGGTGCTAACAGGGGTTTTAACCGGTTATAGACATATTTCAATCCGTTTTTTTCATTTGGGGGTTTATTGCTTATTAACTTGTGGTGCAATCCTTCTAAAGCTTAGTGGGTACACTGTTAAAATTTCAGAAAAATTTAAGCAATTTTAACCTGTTTTGCAGTTTGTGTATGCCTTTTTTTCTCTTAAAGGCACAGTACCGTTTTTGCAAATTGTGTTTTTTTTCATTAAATAAAGTGTTTTCCAGGCTTTCTTGCTTTATTACTAGTCTGTTAAACATGTCTGACACTGAGGAAACTCATTGTTCAATTTGTTTAGAAGCTATTGTGGAACCCCCTCTTAGAATGTGTCCCACTTGTACTGATATGTCTATAAATTGCAAACAGCATATTTTGACTTATAAAAGTTTGGCATTAGATGATTCTCAGACAGAAGGAAATCAGGTTTTGCCATCTAGTTCTAAAGTTTGGCATTAGATGATTCTCAGACAGAAGGAAATCAGGTTTTGCCATCTAGTTCTCCCCAAGTGTCACAACCAGTAACGCCCGCACAAGCGATGCCGAGTACTTCTAGTGCGTCTAATTCTTTCACCTTGCAAGATATGGCTTTAGTTATGAATACTACCTTTACAGAGGTTTTATCTAAGCTGCCTGGGTTGCAAGGGAAGAGCAGTAGCTCTGGGTTAAGAACAAATGCTGAGCCTTCTGACGCTTTAGTTGCCGTATCCGATATTCCCTCACAATGTTCTGAGGTAGGGATGAGGGATTTGCTGTCTGAGGGAGAGATTTCTGATTCAGGAAAGATGTTCTCTCAGACAGATTCAGATATGACGGCATTTAAATTTAAGCTAGAGCACCTCCGCTTATTGCTCAGGGAGGTTTTAGCTACTCTGGATGATTGTGATCCTATTGTAGTTCCAGAGAAATTGTGTAAAATGGACAAATATTTAGAGGTTCCTGTTTACACTGATGTGTTTCCGGTCCCTAAGAGGATTTTGGACATTGTTACTAAGGAGTGGGATAAACCAGGTATTCCGTTCTCTCCCCCTCCTGTTTTTAAGAAAATGTCTCCCATTTCTGACACCATAAAGGACTCATGGCAGACGGTCCCTAAGGTGGAGGGAGCTATTTCTACCCTGGCTAAGCGTACAACTATACCTTGTTTAGAGAGAAAAAAAGGGGGGGGAGTAGGGGAAGGTAGAGTTATAAGAATGGTACCAGGTTTAGTCTATATTAATTTTTAATAATAGTATTCTAATTACTAGAATTTGAGTTTATATATAACAACAGCGAAACCTGGAGTGGATTATTCAATAGAGCAACTGACAACAACTAGACAAACTAGTTGTAACTGAGAGTACAACAAAGTTTAAAGAGAGAATAATTCCACTAAATATTATCAAACTAACTCTACTTGTATCAGAAAGTGTTCAAAATAATTAAATCGTTCCCAATCATTCATACATTAAAGTTTATTAAGTTAACTAAGGAACTCTCACTCATTCAGTAGCAAAGGCTGTGAATTAAAACCACTTAAACTCTGTGGTTTGCATAATAGCTATTAGGGCTTAGTTAATTCTAATTTAAAAACGGATTGGGGATATTGAATAGTGAACTTACATATCTAATAGCTATTATGCAAACCACAGAGTTTAAGTGGTTTTAATTCACAGCCTTTGCTACTGAATGAGTGAGAGTTCCTTAGTTAACTTAATAAACTTTAATGTATGAATGATTGGGAACGATTTAATTATTTTGAACACTTTCTGAGACAAGTAGAGTTAGTTTGATAATATTTAGTGGAATTATTCTCTCTTTAAACTTTGTTGTACTCTCAGTTACAACTAGTTTGTCTAGTTGTTGTACAACTATACCTATTGAAGACAGTTGTGCTTTCATTGATCCTATGGATAAAAAATTAGAGGGTCTCCTAAAGATCATCAAGGTTTTCTTCTTCAACCTATAGCATGCATTGTTCCTGTAACCACTGCATCTGCCTTTTGGTTTGAGGCTCTAGAAGAGGCTCTTCAGATGGAGACCCCACTAGATTATATTTTGGACAGAATTAAGGCTCTTAAGTTAGCTAATTCTTTTATTACAGACGCCGCTTTTCATCTTGCTAAATTAGCGGCTAAGAATTCAGGTTTTGCCATTTTAGCGCGTAGAGCGTTATGGCTTAAGTTCTGGTCAGCTGATGTGTCATCTAAATCTAAGCTTTTGTTCATCCCTTTCAAAGATAAGACCCTATTCGGGCCTGCATTGAAAGAGATCATTTCAGACATTACTGGACCTCCCTCAGGATAAGTCAATTAAGACAAGGACCAAACAAAATAATTTTCGTTCCTTTCGAAACTTCAAGAGTGGTCCCTCTACCTCTTCTCCTGCTACAAAGCAAGAGGGGATCTTTGCTCAATCCAAGCCAACCTGGAGACCTAATCAGGCTGGGAACAAGGGTAAACAGGCCAAAGAGCTTGCTGCTGCCACTAAGTCAGCATGAAGGGGTAGCCCCCGATCCGGGACCGGATCTAGTAGGGGGCAGACTCTCTCTCTTTGCTCAGGCCTGGGCAAGAGACGTTCAGGATTCCTGAGCAGTAGAAATTGTATCCCACGGATACCGTCTAGATTTTAAGGATTCCCCTCCAAGGGGGAGGTTCCATCTTTTTCAATTGTCTGTAAACCCGACAAAAAGAGAGGCGTTCTTACGCTGTGTAGAAGACCTTTTTACCATGGGAGTGATCTGCCCAGTTCCAAAAGCAGAACAGGGGCAGGGGTTCTACTCCAATCTGTTTATAGTTCCCAAAAAGGAGGAAACCTTCTGACCAATTCTGGATCTCAAGATCCTAAACCAATTCCTAAGAGTTCCATTTTTCAAGATGGAGACCATTCGGACTATCTTACCATTGATCCAGGAGGGTCAATATATGACCACCGTGGACTTAAAGGATGCGTATCTGCACATTCCTATCCACAAAGATCATCACCAGTTCCTCAGGTTCGCCTTTCTGGACAAGCATTATCAGTATGTGGCTCTTCCTTTCGGGTTGGTCACGGCGCCGCAAATCTTCACGAAGGTGCTAGGGTCCCTTCTGGCGGTTCTAAGGCCATGGGGCATAGCATTGGCGCCTTATCTAGACGACATTCTAATTCAAGCGTCGTCCTTTCAACTAGCCAAGTCTCACACGGACTTAGTGTTGGCCTTTCTAAGGTCTCACGGGTGGAAAGTGAACGTAAAAAAGAGTTCTCTTTCCCCCCTCACAAGAGTTTTATTTCTAGGGACTCTGATAGACTCAGTGGACATGAAAATATTTCTGACGGAGGTCAGGAAATCAAAGTTTTTGTCCACATGCCGAGCTCTTCATTCCATTCCTCGGCCGTCAGTGGCTCAGTGTATGGAGGTAATCGGACTAATGGTAGCGGCAATGAACATAGTTCAGTTTGCTCGCTTGCATCTCAGACCACTGCAACTATGCATGCTCAATCAGTGGAATGGGGAATATGTGGATTTATCTCCTCAGATAAATCTGGATGAAGAGACCAGAGACTCTCTTCTTTGGTGGTTGTCACAGGATCATCTGTCCCAGGGAATGTGTTTCCGCAGGCCAGAATAGGTTATAGTGACGACAGACGCCAGTCTTCTGGGCTGGGGTGCATCCTGGAATTCCCTTAAAGCTCAGGGTTTGTGGACTCGGGAGGAGGCTCTCCTACCGATAAATATTCTGGAATTAAGAGCGATATTCAATGCTCTCCAGGCATGGCCTCAGCTGGCTTTGGCCAGATTCATCAGGTTTCAGTCGGACAACATCACGACTTTGGCTTATATCAATCATCAGGGTGGAACAAAGAGTTCCTTAGCGATGATAGAGGTCTCAAGGATAATCCAATGGGCAGAGGCTCACTCTTGCCATTTGTCAGCGATCTATATCCCAGGTGTAGAGAAATGGGAGGCAGATTTTCTAAGTCGTCAGACTTTTCATGCGGGGGAGTGGGAACTCCATCCGGAGGTGTTTGCTCAGCTGGTTCGGCTATGGGGCACACCAGAGTTGGATCTGATGGCGTCTCGTCAGAACGCCAAACTTCCTTGTTACGGCTCCAGGTCAAGGGATCCTCAGGCGGTACTGATAGATGCTCTAGCAGTACCCTGGTTGTTCAACCTGGCTTATGTGTTTCCACCTTTCCCTCTCCTTCCACGTCTGATTGCCAGAATCAGACAGAAGAGAGCATCTGTGATTTTGATAGAGCCTGCGTGGCCACGCAGGACTTGGTATGCAGACCTGGTGGACATGTCATCCCTTCCACCATGGTCTCTGCCATTGAGACAGGACCTTCTGATTCAAGGTCCATTCAAACATCCAAATCTAATTTCTCTGCAACTGACTGCTTGGAGATTGAATGCTTGATTCTATCAAAGCAGGGTTTCTCTGAGTCAGTCATTAATACCTTGATTCAGGCTCGAAAGCCTGTTACCAGGAAAATTTATCATAAGATATGGTGTAAATATCTTTTTTGGTGCGAATCCAAAGGCTTCTCCTGGAGTAAAATCAGGATTCCTAGGATTTTGTCTTTTCTCCAAGAGGGATTGGAGAAAGGATTATCAGCTAGTTCCCTAAAGGGACAGATATCTGCTCTGTCTATTTTGTTGCCCAAGCGTCTGGCAGATGTTCCAGACGTTCAGGCTTTTGTCAGGCTTTAGTTAGAATTAAGCCTGTGTTTAAACCTATTGCTCCGCCATTGAGTCTAAATTTAGTTCTTAGAGTTCTTCAGGGGGTTCCGTTTGAACCTATGCATTCCATAGATATTAAGCTTTTATCTTGGAAAGTTTTGTTCCTAGTTGCTATCTCTTCAGCTCGAAGAGTTTCTGAATTATCTGCATTACAATGTGACTCTCCTTATCTTGTGTTCCATGCTGATAAGGTGGTTTTGCGTACCAAGCCTGGGTTCCTACCTAAGGTTGTTACTAACAGGAATATCAATCAATAAATTGTTGTTCCTTCTCTGTGTCCTAATCCTTCTTGTAAGAAGGAACGTCTGTTGCACAACTTGGACGTGGTTGGTGCTTTGAAATTTTATTTGCAGACAACCAAAGATTTTCGTCAAACATCTTCTTTGTTGTCTATTCTGGAAAGTGTAGGGGTCAAAAGGCTACGGCGACTTCTCTTTCCTTTTGGTTGAAAAGCATCATCCGTTTGGCTTATGAGACTGCTGGACAGCAGCCTCCTGAAAGGATTACAGCTCATTCTACTAGAGCGGTAGCTTCCACATGGGCTTTTAAAAATGATGCTTCTGTTGAACAGATTTGTAAGGCTGCAACTTGGTCGTCGCTTCATGCCTTTTCAAAATGTTATAAATTTTATACTTTTGCTTCTTCGGAGGCTATTTTTGGGAGAAAGGTTTTGCAAGCAGTGGTGCCTTCCGTTTAGGTTCCTGTCTTGTCCCTCCCTTCATCCGTGTCCTAAAGCTTTGGTATTGTTATCCCACAAGTATGGATGAATCCGTGGACTCGGTACATCATGCAAAAGAAAACAAAATTTATGCTTACCTGATAAATTTCTTTCTTTTGCGATGTACCGAGTCCACGGCCCGCCCTGTCTATTCAAGACAGATAGTATTTTTTTATGTAAACTTCAGTCACCTCTGCACCCTATAGTTTCTCCTTTTCTTCCTTGGCCTTCGGTCGAATGACTGGGGGGTGGAGTTAAGGGGGGAGCTATATAGACAGCTCTGCTGTGGTGCTCTCTTTGCTAATTCCTGTCAGGAAGGACAATATCCCAAAAGTTAGGATGAATCCGTGGACTCGGTACATCGCAAAAGAAAGAAATTTATCAGGTAAGCATAAATTTTGTTTTTTAACAACTTTTCATTCTACTTGTATTATCAAATTGGCTTTATTCTCTTGATATACTGTGTTGAAAGAGAAGCAATGCATTACTACTGGGAGCTAGCTGAACAGATTGAGTGAGCCTCGAGTCAGCCAATGACGAGGGACATGTATGTGCAACCACCATTCAGCAGCTAGCTCCCAGAAGTACATTGCTGCTCCTGAGTCTACCGAGGTATGCTTTTTAACAAAGTATTCCAAAAGAATGAAGTCAATGTGATAATATAAATACACTGAAAAGTTGTTTAAAATTGCATGCTCTGTCTGAATTTACAGAACATGTTGAAGAAACAAGCAGCAGTTTTGAGTAAATATACTTTTATCCACTAAAAACTGCAATTTTCACTTTTGGCAATAATAATTGTTTTTGTCAATGTTAATTTTAATGGGATCGAAAGATCACAACTGAAATATGTATGGGTGTGCTTGAATTTAAAATATAAGCGTTTTTTGTAATATGCTTATATTCGCAAAAATGCTTCGAGTAAAGGTTATTACTGACTTTTTCGTCATATTCACATATATTCTGTGGGTCTGTTCACCTGTATTCAAGCTCAGATAGCTGGTGGTGGTGTGTATTAAGTCTGCAAAGATTTAAAGGGTTTACTTTATTACCTATTCCCCAGTTTTGCATAACCAACAATGTTATATAAATACACTTTTTACCTCTTTGATTACCTTGTATCTAAGCCTCTGCAGACTGCCCCTTATTACAGTTCTTTAGACAGACTTGCATTTCAGCCAATTAGTGCCCTCTTATAAGTAACTCCACAGGTGTGAGCACAATGTTATCTATATTGCACACATGAACTAGCACTATCTATCTATGGGGAAAAAAAAACCTTTTAAAAATACACTGAGATAAGACGGCCTTCATGGACTTACAAATTAGCATATAAGCCTACCTAGGTTTAGCTTTTAACTAAGAATACCAAGAAAACAAAACAAATTTGATGATAAAGGTGAATTGGAAAGTTGTTTAAAATTGTATGCCCTATCTGAAACATGAAAATGTTATTTTAAGTTGACTGTCCCTTTAATATGTGACATACAAAACATTGCTGAGAAGCTGCGTTGTTTGAATACTGGTACACGAGACACTTACAGCATATGTATGTATTCCGTTGTAAAACAGTAACTCTTACTAGAAACAATTATTCAAAAATGTTTCTATTTAAAATAGAGATGTCCCAATGCACATTTAAAATTTGACCTATATATCCCTTTAAATAGATGCCTTATGCAGTAAATTCACAGTAATAGAATGTCTTGTTTGCTTGAACTCCTTTTAGAAACATATATTTAACGTACCTAGAAAGTCATTGTATGTAGACAATATCTCTATATAGTGTGTTTTAATATTTTCCATTGTACACACTGCATGGAGATTAAAACTAATGTCTTCAATTTTCCATTTTATTCAAGTCGCATCGTGGAGGCGTACAGTCTTCCACTCTCCCTGTTGTGCTCTGTTCTCCATTTCACTTTGTTAGACAATATAATTGGCAAGCAGAGCCAGAGGGTACTTTTTTTCAGTACTGCCAGATGTTTGGCCCAATCGCAAGCTAAAGAGTTACAGCTATTTCCCAGCATGTCCACAGACTAGAAGGATCTTAAAATAAAGGAAGCCCATTTCATGCTCTTGTCTGTATATAACTTTTAATAAAAACCCATGTAATATCACAAATGAATAGCCTGCTTTTGTCAATAAGAAATAACGTCATCTCCTTTGGAAAGCGAAGTCGTTGTCTTCTGAATTCTTACATATCTTTAAGAATTTACTTTAGTTGGTACCTTTTTATATTGGCACTATAATGGGATTGTATGCTATAAAATGTAGTCCTATATTCAAATGTGCTTTACAATTTTAGTAAAAGGAAATAGGTTTTTTCAATAACTGTGTTAAATGATTCAGAACTTTGTAATGGTTGTTACTGAAAATAAAAGTAAATTGAAAAACTTCTATAATTTCATATAGAGATGCATTTTCTTTTTCAATAAACATAATGTAGCTTAAAGGGACACTCAAGTCAATATTAAACTTTCATTATTCAGATCGAGCATGCAATCTTAAACAACTTTCCAATTTACTTCCATTAACAAAATATGCACAAAATATTTAAACTTTTTTGAGTCACCAGCTCCTACTGAGCATGTGTAAGAATTCACAGAATAAACGTGTATGCATTTGTGATTGGCTGATGGCTGTCACATGATATGTGTATGCATTTGTGATAGGCTGATGGCTGTCACATGGTACAGGGGGAGTGGAAAAAGACATAACTTTTAAAATTGTCAGAAAAAAATCTACTACTCATTTGAAGATCCGAATAAGTGCTATTGCATTGTCTTGTTATCTTGCATTTGCTGATTATGCAAATCTACTGTGTTGACTGGTCCTTTAAATAAGTCATAATTAGTAGGTCCAACAAATATAAGTTCTATTAAAGGGACAGTCAACACAAACATTGTTATTGTTTAAAAAGACAAATAATGCCTTTTACTACCCATTCCCCAGCTTTGCACAATCAACATTGTTATATTAATATACTTTATAACATTTAAACCTCTAAATTTCTGCCTGTTTCAAAGACTCTATTGACAGCCTCTTAATCACATGCTTTTGTAGTTGCTTTTCACAACAGGAGGCTGCTAGTTCATGTGGGTCATATAGATAACTTACGCCTAGATTTAGAGTTCTGCGGCCAAAGGGGTGTGTTAGCTATGCATGCTTTTTTCCCCCCCGCACCTTTTAAATACCGCTGGTATTTAGAGTTCACAGAAGGGCTGCGTTAGGCTCCAAAAAGGGAGCGTAGAGCATAATTTACCGCCACTGCAACTCTAAATACCAGCGTTGCTTACAGACTCGGCCAGCTTCAAAAACGTGCTCGTGCACGATTCCCCCATAGGAAACAATGGGGCCGTTTGAGCTGAAAAAAACCTAACACCTGCAAAAAATCAGCGTTCAGCTCCTAACGCAGCCCCATTGTTTCCTATGGGGAAACACTTCCTATGTCTGCACCTAACACCCTAACATGTACCCCAAGTCTAAACACCCCTAGCCTTACACTTATTAACCCCTAATCTGCCGACCCCGCTATCGCTGACCCCTGCATTTTATTATTAACCCCTAATCTGCCGCTTCGTACACCGCCGCAACCTACGTTATCCCTATGTACCCCTAATCTGCTGCCCCTAACACCACCGACCCCTATATTATATTTATTAACCCCTAATCTGCCGCGCCCAACGTCGCCGCCACCTACCTACACTTATTAACCCCTAATCTGCCGACCGGACCTCACCGCTACTATAATAAAGTTATTAACCCCTAATCCGCCTCACTCCCACCTCAAACCCTATAATAAATAGTATTAACCACTAATCTGCCCTCCCTAACATCACCGACACCTAACTTCAAGTATTAATCCCTAATCTGCCGACCGGACCTCGCCGCTACTCTAATAAATGTATTAACCCCTAAAGCTAAGTCTAACCCTAACACCCCCCTAAATTAAATATAATTTTTATCTAACTAAATTATTCCTATTTAAAGCTAAATACTTACCTGTAAAATAAAACCTAATAAAGCTACAATATAAATTATAATTATATTGTAGCTATTTTAGGATTAATATTTATTTTACAGGCAACTTTGTATTTATTTTAACCAGGTACAATAGCTATTAAATAGTTAATAACTATTTAATAGCTACCTAGTTAAAATAATTACAAAATTACCTGTAAAATAAATCCTAACCTAAGTTACAATTAAACCTAACACTACACTATCAATAAATTAATTACATACAAATACCTACAAATAAATACAATTAAATACACTAAAGTACAAAAAATAAAAAAAGAACTAAGTTACAAAAAATAAAAAAATAATTTACAAACATTATAAAAATATTACAACAATTTTAAGCTAATTACACCTACTCTAAGCCCCCTAATAAAATAACAAAGCCCCCCAAAATAAAAAAATGCCCTACCCTATTTTAAAATAAAAATTGAAAAGCTCTTTTACCTTACCAGCCCTTAAAAGGGCCTTTTGCGGGGCATGCCCCAAAGAATTCTGCTCTTTTGCCTGTAAAAAAAAACATACAATACCCCCCCCAACATTACAACCCACCACCCACATACCCCTAATCTAACCCAAATCCCCCTTAAATAAACCTAACACTAAGTCCCTGAAGATCTCCCTACCTTGTCTTCACCACGCCGAGTATCACCGATCCGTCTAGAAGAGGGTCCGAAGTCTTCATCCAAGACCAAGCGGGGGCTGAAGAGGTCCATCATCCGGCTGAAGTCTTGATCCAAGCGGGGGCTGAAGAGGTCCATCATCCGGCTGAAGTCTTGATCCAAGTGGGGGCTGAAGAGGTCCATCATCCGGCTGAAGTCTTCTATCAAGCGGCATCTTCAATCTTCTTTCTTCCGGCTCCATCTTCATCCCGCCGACGCGGAACATCCATCCTGGCCGACGACTTCCCGACGAATGACGGTTCCTTTAAGGGACATCATCCAAGATAGCGTCCCTCGAATTCCGATTGGCTGATAGGATTCTATCAGCCAATCGGAATTAAGGTAGGAAAATTCTGATTGGCTGATGGAATCAGCCAATCAGATTCAAGTTCAATCCGATTGGCTGATCCAATCAGCCAATCAGATTTAGCTCGCATTCTATTGGCTGTTCCGATCAGCCAATAGAATGCGAGCTCAATCTGATTGGCTGATTTCCTACCTTAATTCCGATTGGCTGATAGAATCCTATCAGCCAATCGGAATTCGAGGGACGCCATCTTGGATGACGTCCCTTATAGGAACCGTCATTCGTCGGGAAGTCGTCGGCCAGGATGGATGATCCGCATCGGCGGGATGAAGATGGAGCCGGAAGAAAGAAGATTGAAGATGTCGCTTGATAGAAGACTTCAGCCGGATGATGGACCTCTTCAGCCCCCGCTTGGATCAAGACTTCAGCCAGATGATGGACCTCTTCAGCCCCCGCTTGGATCAAGACTTCAGCTGGATGATGGACCTCTTCAGCCCCCGCTTGGGCTTGGATGAAGACTTCGGACCCTCTTCTGGACGGATCGGTGATACCCGGCGTGGTGAAGACAAGGTAGGGAGATCTTCAGGGGCTTAGTGTTAAGTTTTTATTTAAGGGGGGTTTGGGTTAGATTAGGGGTATGTGGGTGGTGGGTTATAATGTTTGGGGGGGGGTATTGTATGTTTTTTTTTACAGGCAAAAGAGCAGAATTCTTTGGGGCATGCCCCGCAAAAGGCCCTTTTAAGGGCTGGTAAGGTAAAAGAGCTTTTCAATTTTTATTTTAGAATAGGGTATGGCATTTTTTTATTTTGGGGGGCTTTGTTATTTTATTAGGGGCTTAGAGTAGGTGTAATTAGCTTAAAATTGTTGTAATATTTTTATAATGTTTGTAAATTATTTTTTTTATTTTTTTAACTTAATTCTTTTTTATTTTTTGTACTTTAGTTAGTTTATTTAATTGTATTTATTTGTAGGTATTTGTATGTATTTAATTTATTGATAGTGTAGTGTTAGGTTTAATTGTAGATAATTGTAGGTATTTCATTTAATTAATTTATTGATAGTGTAGTGTTAGGTTTAATTGTAACTTAGGTTAGGATTTATTTTACAGGTAATTTTGTAATTATTTTAACTAGGTAGCTATTAAATAGTTATTAACTATTTAATAGCTATTGTACCTGGTTAAAATAAATACAAAGTTGTCTGTAAAATAAATATTAATCCTAAAATAGCTACAATATAATTATAATTTATATTGTAGCTATATTAGGATTTATTTTATAGGTAATTATTTAGATTTAAATAGGAATAATTTATTTAACCCCTTAATGACCACAGCACTTTTCCATTTTCTGTCCGTTTGGGACCAGGGCTATTTTTACATTTCTGCTGTGTTTGTATTTAGCTGTAATTTTCCATTACTGTACCCACACATATTATATACCGTTTTTCTCGCCATTAAATGGACTTTCTAAAGATACCATTATTTTCATCATATCTTATAATTTACTATAAAACAAATTTTGAAAAAAAATACACTTTTTCTAACTTTGACCCCCAAAATCTGTTACATATCTACAACCACCAAAAAACACCTATGCTAAATAGTTTCTAAATTTTGTTCTGAGTTTAGAAATACCCAATGTTTACATGTTCTTTGCTTTTTTTGCAAGTTATAGGGCCATAAATTCAAGTAGCACTTTGCTATTTCCAAACCTTTTTTTTTTCAAAATTAGCGCTAGTTACATTAGAACACTGATATCTTTCAGGAATCTCTGAATATCCATAGACATGTATATATTTTGTTTTAGTAGACATCCCAAAGTATTCATCTAGGCCCATTTTGGTATATTTCATGCCACCATTTCACCGCCAAATGCGATCAAATAAAAAAAAATGTTCAATTTTTTTAGTTAGGTTTTAGGTTTCTCACTGAAATTATTTACAAACAGCTTGTGCAATTATGACACAAATGGTTGTAAATTCTTCTCTGGGATCCCCTTTGTTCAGAAATAGCAGACTTATATGGCTTTGGTGTTGCCTTTTGGTAATTAGAATGCCACTAAATGCCACTGCGCACCACACGTGTATTATGCCCAGCAGTGAAGGGGTTAATTAGGGAGCATGTAGGGAGCTTTTTGGGGTAATTTTAGCTTTAGTGTAGTGTAGTAGACAACCCCAAGTATTGATCTAGGCCCATTTTGGTATATTTTATGCCACCATTTCACCGCCAACTGCGATCAAATTAAAAAAAACGCAACATTTTTCACAATTTTAGGTTTCTCACTGAAATCATTTACAAACAGCTTGTGCAATTATGGCACAAATGGTTGTAAATGCTTCTCTGGGATCCCCTTTGTTCAAAAATAGCAGACATATATGGCTTTGGCGTTGCTTTTTGGTATTTAGAAGGCCGCTAAATGCCGCTGCGCATCACACGTGTATTATGTCTTGCAGTGAAGGGGTTAATTAGGTAGCTTGTAGGGAGCTTGCAGGGTTAATATCACATTTAGTGTAGAGCTCAGCCTCCCACCTGAAACATCAGACTCCCTGATCCCTCCCAAACAGCTCTCTTCCCTCCCCCACCCCACAATTGTCCCTGCCATCTTAAGTACTGGCAGAAAGTCTGCCAGTACTAAAATAAAAGCTATATTTGTGTGTTTTTTAAGAAAGCATATTTACATATGCTATTATGCTGCTGTGTACTATCCCCCTTAGCCCCCAACCTCACTGATCCCCCCCAAACAGCTCTATAACCCTCCCACTCTAACTTAATCTGCGCCATCTTGGGTACTGGCAGCTGTCTGCCAGTACCCAGTTTAGAAGAAAACATGTGTTTTTTTAATTTTTATTAAGATTTTCTGTAGTGTAGCTTCCCCCCAAACAAAACCAACCCCCCTCCACGATCTCTTTTTGTGATATTAATTTTATTTAGATTTTGCAAGATTTGGGCAATTTTTTAATAAAAATATTTTCCGTAGTGTAGCGGTTCCCACCCGCTCCCGCCCCTTGCACGCGCCCGCCCGCCCCCGATCCCGCCCCCCTTGACGTCAGAGGGCACACCGATGGCCGCCCACCCGCCTCCCAAGTCGGCTCCCACCCACCAACGATACCGGCCATCGATGTCCGGTGCAGAGAGGGCCACAGAGTGGCTCTCTCTGCATCGGATGGCCATGTAAGGTTATTGCAGGATGCCTCCATATCGAGGCATCACTGCAATAACCGGAAAGCAGCTGGAAGCGAGGAGGATCGCTTCCAGCTGCTTTCCACACCGAGGACGTGCAGGGTACGCCCTCAGGCGTTAACTGCCTTTTTTTTGAGGACGTACCCTGCACGTCCTCGGTCATTAAGGGGTTAATAAGATTTATTTTATTTTGTTAGATAAAAATTATATTTAATTTAGGGGGGTTTTAGGGTTAGGATTAGACTTAGCTTTAGGGGTTAATACATTTATTAGAGTAGCGGCGAGGTCCGGTCGGCAGATTAGGGGTTAATACTTGAAGTTAGGTGTCGGTGATGTTAGGGAGGGCAGATTAGGGGTTAATACTATTTATTATAGGGTTTTTGAGGCGGGAGTGAGGCGGATTAGGGGTTAATACATTTATTATAGTAGCGGTGAGGTCCGGTCGGCAGATTAGGGGTTAATAAGTGTAGGTAGGTGGCGGCGACGTTGGGGGCGGCAGGTTAGTGTTTAATAAATATAATATAGGGGTCGGCAGTGTTAGGGGCAGCAGATTAGGGGTATATAGGGATAATGTAGGTTGCGGCGGTGTGCGGTCGGCAGATTAGGGGTTAAAAAAATTTATTAGAGTGGCGGCGATGTGGGGGGACCTCGGTTTAGGGGTACATAGGTAGTTTATGGGTGTTAGTGTACTTTAGAGCACAGTAGTTAAGAGCTTTATGAACCGGCGTTAGCCCATAAAGCTCTTAACTCCTGGCTTTTCTCTGCGGCTGGAGTCTTGTCATTAGATTTCTAACGCTCACTTCAGCCAAGACTCTAAATACCGGCGTTAGAAAGATCCCATTGAAAAGATAGGATACGCAAATGGCGTAGGGGATCTGCGGTATGGAAAAGTCACGGCTGCAAAGTGAGCGTAAGACCTTTTCCTGACTGACTCTAAATACCAGCGGTAGCCCAAAACCAGGGTTAGGAGCCCCTAACGCTGGTTTTGACGGATAACGCAGAACTCTAAATCTAGGCGAATGTGTTCACACCCGGGAAGTTATTTAAGAGTTAGCACAACATAGTACTAAATGCAAGACAATAGATTTTAAATAGTCACAGACATGTAATCAGGGGGCTGTCAGAAGATGCTTAGATACAAGGTAATCACAGAGGTAAAAAGTATATTATTATAACTGTGTTGGTTGTGCAAAACTGGGGAATGGTAATAAAGGGATTATCTATCTTTTAAAACAATAAAAATTATATTGTAGACTGTCCCTTTAAGGCAGCTTTTTAGATTTCCAACTTAAAGGGACATGAGTGAGATAGAACATACAATTTTTAACAACTTTCCAATTTACTTCTATTTTCAAATTTTCTTGATTCTCTTAGTGTCTTCTGGGACCTATCTGAACACATCAGGTAAAGCTAATAAAAAGAGGCAAATATGTGCAGCCACCAATGACCAGCTAGCTTTGAGTGGTGCAATGCTGATCCTGAGCCTACTTAGGTATCATTTTCAACAAAGGATACTAAGAGAGTGAAGCAAATTAGATCATAGAAGTAAATTGGAAAAACTGTTTTTAAAATGGTATGCTCTATCTGAATCATGAAAGAGATATTTTGGGTTTCATGTCCCTTTAAAGGCAAAAACAACAGATTGAAATTGAGGTAGATAAAAAAAAAAAGCTAGCTAATATGCAAACATATCCTCCCAAGAATGAGCACAAAACATTGTAGTTCGTTATTGTTTTTTTTGTAGATTTCGCTATATAAAATATTTTGTTAAATATGTTAAAGGAACATGATACCCAACATTTTTCTTTCATGAACCAGATATAGCATGCCATTTTAAACAACTTATTATCAAATTTACTTTATTCTTTTGGTATCCTTTCTTGAACGATCAGCAATGCACTACTGGGAGCTAGCTGAACACATCTGTAAGCCATTGACAAGAGACATAGATGTTCAGACACCAATCAGCTATTTCTAGTAGCGCATTGCTGATCCTGAGCCTACCTAGGTTTACTTTTCATCAAATCAGATAACATTGCACGCTGTAATTTTGTTTTTACTGTCCCTTTAAATGTTTTTTTTCTTTGCACTGAAAGAAATCTTAAATATTTGCTGAACATGTATGAACTTAACTGTGATAATTTATTATCGGCCTCCCGCTTTTTCATGTACTGCATTTGATATAGATAGAGATACACACAAACACAAAAGTGTGGACACTAGACTATCACCTATTTGAGCTTGTTGGACATCCTATTACAAAACCATGAGCATTTATATTGAGTTGGCCCTCCCTTCCTTTCTTCTGGGAAGACTTTCCACAAGATGTTTGAGTATATCTATGGCAATTTGTGCCCATTCAACCTAAAGAAAATGTTGTGAGGTTAGGCACTAATGTTGGATGAGAAGCTCTAGCTTGCAACCACTTTTCCAATTCATCCCAGTGGTGTTCAGTGGGGTTGAGGTCAGAGCTCTGTACGTGCTGCTCATCACCAAACAAGTTAAACCATATTTTAATGGACCCCACTTTGTGCAAAGGGGTACAGTCCTGTTAAAACAGGAAAGGACCTTCCCCAAACTGTAGTCAGGAAGTTGGAACCACCCAATTGTCTAAAATTTCTTTATATCTACTATTAAGATGACCCTTCACTAAAACAAAACAACATTCTAGTTCAGGCGCCTTCCTTTTAACAAGCAAGATCTCACACGGAAATGTTATCTTTCCTGCGGTCTCACGGATGGAAGGTGAATTTGGAAAAGAGTTCCTTGGTTCCAAATACAAAGGTAATTCTCTTGGGAACCATAATAGATTCCTTGTCAATGAAGATTTTTCTAACAGAAGTCAGGAAATCAAAGATTTTCGATTCTTGCCTAGCACTTCAGTCCTCTTCTCGGCCATCAGTGGCTCAGTGCATGGAGGTAATTGGGCTGATGGTAGCGGCAATGGACATCATCCCATTCGCCCGTTTCCACCTCAGACCTCTGCAGTTAAGCATGCTCAGGCAGTGGAACGGAGATTATGCAGATCTGTGTCCGCTATAACAACTGGAGCAGGAGACAAGGGATTCTTTACTTTGGTGGTTGCCTCTGGATCATCTCTCCCAGGAAACCTGCTTTCACAGACCCTCTTGGGTGATTGTGACAACAGATGCTAGCCTTCTGGGATGGGGAGCAGTCTGGGGCTCTCTAAAGGCTCAGGGAACATGGACTCGGTCGGAGTCTGTTCTACCCATAAACATTCTTGAACTGAGAGCGATCTTCAATGCTCTCCTGGCCTGGCCTCAGTTAGTCTTGGCCCGGTTCATCAGGTTCCAGACGGACAATATAACCTCAGTGGCTTACATCAATCATCAGGGAGGAACTCAGAGTTCCTTGGCCATGACAGAGGTAGCCAAGATCATTCAGTGGGCAGAGACCCACAACTGCTGTCTGTTGGCGATCCACATTCCAGGAGTGGACAACTCGGAGGTGGACTTCCTGAGCAGGCAGACCTTTCACCCAGGCGAGTGGGGGCTCCATCCGGAAGTGTTTTCCAGCCTGATTCTCAATGGGGTCAGCCGGAATTGGATCTCATGGCATCTCGACAGAATGCCAAGCTCCCGAGGTACGGGTCGAGATCAAGGGATCCTCAGGCTGTACTGATAGACGCTCTGGCAGTACCTTGGAATTTCAGTCTCGCATACCTTTTCTCCAACATAGGTGTGTCCGGTCCACGGCGTCATCCTTACTTGTGGGATATTCTCCTCCCCAACAGGAAATGGCAAAGAGCCCAGCAAAGCTGGTCACATGATCCCTCCTAGGCTCCGCCTACCCCAGTCATTCTCTTTGCCGTTGTACAGGCAACATCTCCACGGAGATGGCTTAGAGTTTTTTAGTGTTTAACTGTAGTTTTTATTATTCAATCAAGAGTTTGTTATTTTAAAATAGTGCTGGTATGTACTATTTACTCAGAAACAGAAAAGAGATGAAGATTTCTGTTTGTATGAGGAAAATGATTTTAGCACCGTAACTAAAATCCATGGCTGTTCCACACAGGACTGTTGAGAGCAATTAACTTCAGTTGGGGGAACAGTGTGCAGTCTCTTACTGCTTGAGGTATGACACATTCTAACAAGACGATGTAATGCTGGAAGCTGTCATTTTCCCTATGGGATCCGGTAAGCCATGTTTATTAAGATAGTAAATAAGGGCTTCACAAGGGCTTATTAAGACTGTAGACTTTTTCTGGGCTAAATCGATTCATTATTAACACATATTTAGCCTTGAGGAATCATTTATTCTGGGTATTTTGATATGATCATATCGGCAGGCACTGTTTTTGACACCTTATTCTTTAGGGGCTTTCCCTAATCATAGTCAGAGCCTCATTTTCGCGCCGGTATGGCGCACTTGTTTTTGAGGACAGCATGGCATGCAGCTGCATGTGTGTGGAGCTCTGATACACAGAAAAGTCTTTCTGAAGGCGTCATTTGGTATCGTATTCCCCTTTGGGCTTGGTTGGGTCTCAGCAAAGCAGATTCCAGGGACTGTAAAGGGGTTAAATATAAAAACGGCTCCGGTTCCGTTATTTTAAGGGTTAAAGCTTCCAAATTTGGTGTGCAATACTTTTAAGGCTTTAAGACACTGTGGTGAAATTTTGGTGAATTTTGAACAATTCCTTCATACTTTTTC
This sequence comes from Bombina bombina, assembly GCF_027579735.1. Classification (NCBI taxonomy): domain Eukaryota; kingdom Metazoa; phylum Chordata; class Amphibia; order Anura; family Bombinatoridae; genus Bombina; species Bombina bombina. Next base: position 97,989,803 of record NC_069507.1, read on the forward strand.
GCAATTGCAGTAATAAAGTGTGTTTGGTTTAAAATTTAAAGTGACAGTAACGGTTTTATTTTAAAACGTTTTTTGTGCTTTGTTATCAAGTTTATGCCTGTTTACAATGTCTGAACTACCAGATAGATTGTGTTCTGACTGTGGGGAAACCAAGGTTCCTTCTCATTTAACTATATGTATTTTATGTCATAAAAAAATTTAGTAAAAATGATGCCCAAGATGATTCCTCAAGTGAGGGGAGTAAGCATGGTACTGCATCATCCCCTCCTTCGTCTACACCAGTCTTGCCCATACAGGAGGCCCCTAGTACATCTAGTGCGCCAATACTCCTTACTATGCAACATTTAACGGCTGTAATGGATAATTCTATCAAAAACATTTTAGCCAATATGCCCACTTATCAGTGAAAGCGCGACTGCTCTGTTTTAGAAAATTCTGTAGAGCATGAGAACGCTGATGATATGGTTTCTGAAGGGCCCCTACACCAGTCTGAGGGGGCCAGGGAGGTTTTGTCTGAGGGAGAAATTTCTGATTCAGGAAACATTTCTCAATAAGCTGAACCTGATGTGATTACTTTTAAATTTAAGTTGGAACATCTCCGCGCTCTGCTTAAGGAGGTGTTATCCAATTTGGATGATTGTGATTATCTGGTCATTCCAGAACCACTATGTAAAATGGAAAAGTTCTTAGAGGCCCCGGGGCCCCCCGAAGCTTTTCCTATATCCAAGCGGGTGGCGTACATTGTTAGTAAAGAATGAGACAGGCCCGGTATACCTTTAGTACCTCCCCCCATATTTATAAAATTGTTTTCCTATAGTCGACCCCAGAAAGGACTGATGGCAGACAGTCCCCAAGGTCGAGGGGGGCGGTTTCTACTCTACACAAGCGCGCCACTATACCCATAGAAGATAGTTGTGCTTTCCAAGATCCTATGGATAAAAAATTAGAAGGTCTGCTAAAGATGTTTGTTCAGCAAGGTTCCCTTCTACAACCAATTGCATGCATTGTCCCTGTCACTGCAGCCGCGTGTTTCTAGTTTGATGAGCTAGGAAAGGCGATTATTAGTAATTCTTCTTCTTATGAGGAGATTATGGACAGAATTCGTGCTCTTAAATTGGCTAATTCTTTCACCCTAGACGCCACCTTGCAATAGGCTAGGTTAGCGGCGAAAAAATTCTGGGTTTGCTATTGGGGCGCAGAGCGCTTTGGTTAAAATCTTGGGCAGCGGATGCGTCTTCCAAGAACAAATTGCTTGACATTCCTTTCAAGGGGAAAACACTCTTTGGCCCTGACTTGAAAGAGATTATCTCTGATATCACTGGGGGCAAGGGCCACGCCCTTCCTCAGGATAGGTCTTTTCAAGACCAAAAAATAAACCTAAGTTTCGTCCCTTTCGCAGAAACGGATCAGCCCCAAGGGCTATGTCCTTTAAGCAGGAAGGTAATACTTCTCAAGCCAATCCAGCCTGGAGGCCTATGCAAGGCTGGAACAAAAGAGAGCAGGCCAGGAAACCTGCCACTGCTACCAAGACAGCATGAAATGCGGGCCCCCGATCCGGGACCGGATCTGGTGGGGGGCAGACTCTCTCTCTTCGCTCAGGCTGGGGCAAGAGATGTTCTGGATCCTTGGGCGCTAGAAATAGTCTCCCAAGGTTATTCTCTGGAGTTCCAGGGGCTTCCTCCAAGGGGGAGGTTCCACAGGTCTCAGTTGTCTTCAGATCACATAAGAAGACAGGCATTCTTACATTGGGTAGAAGACCTGCTAAAAATGGGAGTGATTCATCCTGTTCCATTAGGAGAACAAGGGATGGGGTCCTACTCCAATCTGTTCATAGTTCCCAAAAAAGAGGGAACGTTCAGACCAATCTTAGATCTCAAGATCTTGAACAAGTTTCTCAAGGTTCCATCGTTCAAGATGGAAACCATTCGAACACTCCTTCCTTTCATCCAGGAAGGTCAATTCATGACCAAGGTGGATTTCAAGGATGCGTATCTACATATTCCTATCCACAAGGAACATCATCGGTTCCTAAGGTTTGAATTCCTGGACAAGCATTTCCAGTTCGTGGCGTTTTCTTTCGGATTAGCCACTGCTCCTAGGATTTTCTCATAGGTACTAGGGTCCCTTCTGGCGGTGCTAAGACCAAGGGGCATTGCTGTAGTACCTTACTTGGACGACATTCTGATTCGAGCGTCGTCCCTTCCTCAAGTAAAGGCTCACACGGACATTGTCCTGGCCTTTCTCAGATCTCACGGATGGAAAGTGAACGTGGAAAAGAGTTCTCTATCTCCGTCAACGAGGGTTCCCTTCTTGGGAACTATAATAGACTCCTTAGAAATGAGGATTTTTCTGACAGAAGCCAGAAAAACAAAACTTCTAGACTCTTGTCGGATACTTCATTCCGTTCCTCTTCCTTCCATAGCGCAGTGCATGGAAGTGATAGGTTTGATGGTTGCGGCAATGGACATAGTTCCTTTTGTGCGCATTCATCTAAGACCATTACAACTGTTCATGCTCAGTCAGTGAAATGGGGACTATTCAGACTTGTCTCCGAAGATACAAGTAAATCAGAGGACCAGAGACTCATTCCGTTGGTGGCTGTCCCTGGACAACCTGTCACAAGGGATGACCTTCCGCAGACCAGAGTGGGTCCTTTGTCACGACCGACGCCAGTCTGATGGGCTGGGGCGCGGTCTGGGGATCCCTGAAAGCTCAGGGTCTTTGGTCTCGGGTAGAATCTCTTCTACCGATAAATATTCTGGAACTGAGAGCGATATTCAATGCTCTCAAAGCTTGGCCTCAGCTAGCGAGGGCCAAGTTCATACATCAACCATCAGGGGGGAACAAGGAGTTCCCTAGGGATGGAAGAAGTGACCAAAATCATTCTATGGGCGGAGTCTCACTCCTGCCACCTGTCTGCTATCCACATCCCAGGAGTGGAAAATTGGGAAGCGGATTTTCTGAGTCGTCAGACATTGCATCCGGGGGAGTGGGAACTCCATCCGGAAATCTTTGCCCAAGTCACTCAACCGTGGGGCATTCCAGACATGGATCTGATGGCCTCTCGTCAGAACTTCAGAGTTCCCTACTACGGGTACAGATCCAGGGATCCCAAGGCGGCTCTAGTGGATGCACTAGTAGCACCTTGGACCTTCAAACTAGCTTATGTGTTCCCGCCGTTTCCTCTCATCCCCAGGCTGGTAGCCAGGATCAATCAGGAGAGGGCGTCGGTGATTTTGATAGCTCCTGCGTGGCCACGCAGGACTTGGTATGCAGATCTGGTGAATATGTCATCGGCTCCACCATGGAAGCTACCTTTGAGACGAGACCTTCTTGTTCTAGGTCCGTTCGACCCACTCAAGCTGACTGCTTGGAGATTGAACGCTTGATCTTATCAAAGCGAGGGTTCTCAGATTCTGTTATTAATACTCTTGTTCAGGCCTGAAAGCCTGTAACCAGAAAAATTACCACATAATTTGGTATATCTGTTGGTGTGAATCTGCAGGATTCCCTTGGGACAAGGTTAAGATTCCTAAGAGTCTATCCTTCCTTCGAGAAGGATTGGAAAAAGGATTATCTGCAAGTTCCTTGATGGGACAGATTTCTGCCTTGTCTGTGTTACTTCACATAAAGCTGGCAGCTGTGCCAGATGTTCTAGCCTTTGTTCAGGCTCTGGTTAGAATCAAGCCTGTTTACAAAATTTTGACTCCTCCTTGGAGTCTCAACCTAGTTCTTTCAGTTCTTTAGGGGGTTCCGTTTGAACCCTTACATTCCGTTGATATTAAGTTATTATCTTGGAAAGTTTTGTTTTTGGTTGCAATTTCTTCTGCTAGAAGAGTTTCAGAATTATCTGCTCTGCAGTGTTCTTCTCCTTATCTGGTGTTCCATGCAGATAAGGTGGTTTTGCGTACTAAACCTGGTTTTCTTCCAAAAGTTGTTTCTAACAAAAACATTAACCAGGAGATAGTTGTGCCTTCTTTGTGTCCTAATCCAGTTTCAAAGAAGGAACGTTTGTTGCACAACTTGGATGTAGTTCGTGCTCTCAAATTTTACTTAGCAGCTACTAAGGATTTCAGACAAACTTTGTCTTTGTTTGTTGTTTATTCTGGTAAACGGAGAGGTCAAAAAGCAACTTCTACCTCTCTCTCCTTCTGGATTAAAAGCATTATCCGATTGGCTTATGAGACTGCCGGACGGCAGCCTCCTGAAAGAATCACAGCTCACTCCATTAGGGCTGTGGCTTCCACATGGGCCTTCAAGAACGAGGCTTCTGTTGATCAGATATGTAAGGCAGTGACTTGGTCTTCACTGCACACTTTTTCTAAATTTTACAAATTTTGATACTTTTGCTTCTTCTGAGGCTATTTTTGGGAGAAAGGTTTTGCAAGCCGTGGTGCCTTCCATTTAGGTGACCTGATTTGCTCCCTCCCTTCATCCGTGTCCTAAAGCTTTGGTATTGGTTCCCACAAGTAAGGATGACGCCGTGGACCGGACACACCTATGTTGGAGAAAACAGAATTTATGTTTACCTGATAAATTACTTTCTCCAACGGTGTGTCCGGTCCACGGCCCGCCCTGGTTTTTTTAATCAGGTCTGATAATTTATTTTCTTTAACTACAGTCACCACGGTAACATATGGTTTCTCCTATGCAAATATTCCTCCTTAACGTCGGTCGAATGACTGGGGTAGGCGGAGCCTAGGAGGGATCATGTGACCAGCTTTGCTGGGCTCTTTGCCATTTCCTGTTGGGGAGGAGAATATCCCACAAGTAAGGATGACGCCGTGGACCGGACACACCGTTGGAGAAAGTAATTTATCAGGTAAACATAAATTCTGTTTTTCCTCTGTTCGCTCTTCTACCTCGGGTCATTGCTCGAATCAAGCAGGAAAGGGCGTCAGTGATCCTCATTGCACCGGAATGGCCTCGCAGGATTTGGTATGCAGACCTGGTGGACATGTAATCTCTTCCACCTTGGAGACTTCCGTTGAGGAAGGACCTTCTACTTCAAGGGCCTTTCATCCAAACCTAGTTTCTCTGATGCTGACTGCTTGGAGATTGAACGCTTAATTTTATCCAAGCGTGGTTTTTCAGAATCGGTTATTGAGACCATGATTCAGGCTCGTAAACCTGTGACTAGAAGAATTTACCATAAAATATGGCGTAAATATCTATATTGGTGTGAATCCAAGGGCTTCTCTTGGAGTAGAGTTAGGATTCCTAGAATTTTGTCCTTTCTCCAAGAAGGTTTGGAGAAGGGTTTATCAGCAAGTCAGGCCTTGGTCAGGATCAGGCCTGTGTTCAAACCAGTTACTCCTCCCTGGAGTCTTAATTTAGTTCTTAAGGTTCTTCAAGGGGCTCCGTTTGAGCCTATGCATTCCTTAGATATTAAGTTGTTATCTTGGAAAGTTTTGTTTCTTGTTGCTATTTCATCTGCTCGTAGAGTGTCAGAGCTCTCGGCATTACAGTATGAATCTCCTTACCTTATTTTTAATTCGGATAAGGTGGTTTTACGTACTAAATTAGGGTTTCTCCCTAAAATAGTTTCAGACCGAAACATTAATCATGAGATTGTTGTTCCTTCCTTGTGTCCTAATCCTTCTTCTCCGAAGGAACTGCTTCTGCACAATCTGGACGTGGTACATGCACTAAAATTCTATTTACAAGCGACTAAGGATATTCGTCAGTCTTCTGCTCTGTTTGTGGTATTCTCTGGGAAACGTAAGGGACAGAAAGCTACGGCTACTTCTTTCTTTGTGGCTGAAGAGTATTATTCGCTTTGCCTATGAAACTGCTGGACAGCAGCCTCCTGAGAGATTTACGTCTCATTCTACGAGGGCTGGTTCCTCTTACTGGGCATTCAAAAATGAAGCTTCTGTGGAACAGATTTGCAAGGCTGCAACTTGGTCCTCTCTTCACACTTTTTCAAAATTCTATAAATTTGACACTTTTGCCTCGGCTTAGGCCGCTTTTGGGAGAAAGGTTCTTCAAGCAGTGGTGCCTTCCGTTTAGGTTCCCTGTCTTGTCCCTCCCTTATCATCTGTGTACTCTAGTGTGGGTATTGATTCCCAATAGTAATTAGATGATCCGTGGACTCATCGTGTCATTAGAAAGAAAACAAAATTTATGCTTACCTGATACATTTCTTTCTTTCTTTACACAATGAGTCCACGGCCCGCCCTGTTCTTTAGACAGACAGGTTTTTGGTATGTTATAAACTTCAGACACCTCTGCACCTTGTTGCTTCCTTTCTCTCCTTTACTTTGGTCAAATGACTCGGGTTAGAGGGAAGGGAGGTGATATTTAACAACTTTGCTGTGGTGCTCTTTGCCGCCTCCTGCTGGGCAGGAGTGATATTCCCAATAGTAATTAGATGATCCGTGGACTCATCGTGTCAAGAAAGAAATATCAGGTAAGCATAAATTTTTTTATTTTTCTCAATGGTTAAGAATAAAACAATAAAAAAAACATTGAGCAAGTATTCCCAGAGTACTCAACATGCCTGTATTTAAATGGCATTAATAATGTTTAAAACAAATCACAATGGTTTTGGAACATCAGAGGTTAAAAAAACAGTAAACTTAAAAAATAAAATAATTATGTAACATTATCTTAGTGAGACCTTGGTGGGGGGGGGGGGGGGGGGGGGATTTTTGAGATTTTAGTCCCCAAAGTTATACTTACCTTTATACTTACCTTTATATTTTTTTTATTTTTTTGTTTTCCTCACCAACCTATTCTGATCTGGTCTTCTTTTCAAAAGCGAGTTACGGGTGCACTGTCTAATCACAGCACGCCCGATTGCGCTATTGAACTAAATGGGATGCACTCCCACTATGGGCAAAGCTTTACCCAGTTTGATAGCAAGCTACAAGGAAAGCAAGGTAAGTATAACTTTGGGGTCTTTTTTTTTTTTCGAAGGTGGGCTAAGATGTTACATAATTCTGCACAAAGTGCAGTATTATGTGACATTATTTATTACATTCACTGCCCCTTTAATTTTGGTATCCACAAAGAATACCAAGAGAATGAATTGCATTTGCTTATATACTGTAGGTAATTTGAAAAGTCTCTTAAAGGGACACTGAACCCAATTTTTTTATTTTTTAATTCAGAAAGAGCATGCAATTTTAAGCAACTTTCTAATTTACTCCTATTATCAATTTTTCTTCGTTCTCTTGCTATCATTATTTGAAAAAGAAGGCATCTAAGTTTTTTTGTGTGGTTTTTTTACTCTGTACAGCACTTTTTTATTGGTGGATGAATTTATCCACCAATCAGCAAGGACAACCCAGGTTGTTCACCAAAAATGGGCCGGCATCTAAACTTACATTCTTGCATTTCAAATTAAGATACCAAGAGAATGAAGAAAATTTGATAATAGGAGTAAATTAGAAAGTTGCTTAAAATTTCATGCTCAATCTGAATCACAAAAGAAAATTTTTGGAAATGTCCTTTAATATTGCAAGCTGTGTCTGAACCATGAATGTTTAATATTCACTTCCACGTCGCTTTAAGGCTTTTACCTACTGAAGCTGTATTATAAAGTGTATATCATATTTTTTTGTAGTTTGTTCTGGAATTGCAATATCAGACAAATGTATCTGTTAGTAGTGAGGTCTTTGCCAGTGTGACGCATACATAGCTATTTATGGCAAATTAAGAAATACTGTGAAGTGGATGGAATTTAAATATTTTTTGAGCTTAGTTTGGAATTACATTTTCAGACATCTTTAACTGTTTGTAGTGAGGCCTTTGCCAGTGTAAGAAGAACAGTGTTGTTTATTTTATTCAAACTGGCATTGCCCAATTAAAGGGATATGAAACCCACATTTTTTTCTTTTATGATTCAGATAGAACATGCAATTTAAAGCAACTTTCTTATTTACTCTTCTTCATTCTCTTGGTATCTATATTTGAAAAAGCAGGATTTTTTTTTCTTTCATTAGCATAGGAATGAAAGTTTAGGAGCCTGCCCATTTTTGGTTCAGCACCCTGGATAGCGCTTGCTGATTAGTGGTTACATTTAGCCACCAATCAGCAAGCGCTACCCAGGTGCTGCACCACTTAATAGTGTAAAGGACATTTCTGAAAAAATAAACATGATTTAAACCATGCATAATATAGCTATATATCTCAATGGTTTCAACAAAATGTTAATACCCTGTATTTAAAGGGATGGTAAGGTCAGAATTGTTTACATGCTTAAATACAAATTTATCGTTATTGTCGAATAATGCTAAATACCTCTTGCTGCACCTTATTTGTGGTTCTGCAGCTATTCCGTGGTCAAAATATGGTAATTTCCAAACCCACCGTGAGGCTAATTTGCATTAGCCAATCACGGTGGGCAACTGTAGTTCTCCTTTTACTTATTTTCCGGGTTCAGTGTGGGGAGCCGACGCATGCGCTTTGTATTCCATCAATGTAACGCATGCACATCCATGTATCCTTTTTTGGGTCAGTGACGTCAGCGTCGTGATACACATGTGACTGCAGTCATTGTACGTAGCTGACATATGCGCATCATCAAGACAGGCGATCTATTGAATCCTCCTTTTATTTAATGGTATATAAAGATGTTGATGACAAAAAACACACGTTGAAAACAGCACCTTCAACAAAAATTTTTTTCAGGGAAGCCGGTTTACAACATGTGCATAGGAACATGAGACGCGCTATAATAAAAATACATAGGTGGTTACAACTGATACCATCGTTTGCTGACAGTACAATTGATTTGCATATTGAGGAGCATCGACGTAGTTTGTATTGGCGCATGTGTTGATCTTCTAAGGAAACGGCAAAAAGCTTCAGTGATTACGTTGAGCATGCGTGTAAACATCGGGAATAATGCGCAGGCGTTAAAATATTAAAATTGAGGAGTATAATTTATGCATAAAGCAGAGCATCAGAGACCGCCCTTTGTAGTAGGACGGATAATGTGACGTCATAGTAAAAAATAAAATAAAGATTTATTACAATATCGGAACTTCGTTTTCAAGAAAGGGTAAGTATAATGGAGCAAGAATATTATGTTTTACAGATTGCGTTGAAAAAAACCCAGTTAATTTGAGAAAATCTTTACCAATCCTTTAAGTGGGCTATAATATAATATAATTTCATTAATTATTACAAAAACAATTTAAGCTTCATTGTCCGGTTTATTATTGTAGAGTGTTTGACAACAAAAACACATGGACCATATTATGTTAATGTATTTTCTTCTGTTAAGTGTGATCAGTCCACGGGTCATCATTACTTCTGGGATATTACTCCTCCCCAACAGGAAGTGCAAGAGGATTCACCCAGCAGAGCTGCATATAGCTCCTCCCCTCTACGTCACTCCCAGTCATTCTCTTGCACCCAACGACTAGATAGGATGTGTGAGAGGACTATGGTGATTATACTTAGTTTTATATCTTCAATCAAAAGTTTGTTATTTTAAAATAGCACCGGAGTGTGTTATTATCTCTCTGGCAGAGTTTGAAGAAGAATCTACCAGAGTTTTTGTTATGATTTTAGCCGGAGTAGTTAAGATCATATTGCTGTTTCTCGGCCATCTGAGAAGAGGTAAACTTCAGATCAGGGGACAGCGGGCAGATGAATCTGCATAGAGGTATGTAGCAGTTTTTATTTTCTGACAATGGAATTGATGAGAAAATCCTGCCATACCGATATAATGTCATGTATGTATACTTTACACTTCAGTATTCTGGGGAATGGTACTTCACTAGAATTACACTGTAAGAAATACATAAAGCTGTTTAATAACTAGAGATTATGTTTAACGTTTTTGCTGGAATGTAAAATCGTTTTCATTTGCTGAGGTACTGAGTGAATAAATGTTTGGGCACTATTTTTCCACTTGGCAGTTGCTTAATCTGTTTTCTGACAGTTTCTGTTCTCCCTCACTGCTGTGTGTGAGGGGGAGGGGCCGTTTTTTGGCGCTTTTACTATGCATCAAATATTTCAGTCAGCAACTCATTGTATTCCCTGCATGATCCGGTTCATCTCTACAGAGCTCAGGGGTCTTCAAAACTTATTTTGAGGGAGGTAATTTCTCTCAGCAGAGCTGTGAGAATTATAGTTTGACTGAGATAAAAAACGTTTTCTGTAATTTGTTTCCTGCTTTCAGAATTTGTTATCTTTGCTAATGGGATTAAACCTTTGCTAAAGTTGTGTTGTTTACAAGGATTGAGGCTATAACTGTTTCAATTTATTAATTTTCAACTGTCATAGATCTTCTGTGCTTCTTAAAGGCACAGTACGTTTTAATATTATTCTAATTGAATTGTATTTCCAAGTTGCAAGTTTATTTGCTAGTGTGTTAAACATGTCTGATTCAGAGGATGATACCTGTGTCATTTGTTGCAATGCCAAAGTGGAGCCCAATAGAAATTTATGTACTAACTGTATTGATGCTACTTTAAATAAAAATCAATCTGTACAAATTGAACAAATTTCACCAAACAACGAGGGGAGAGTTATGCCGACTAACTCGCCTCACGTGTCAGTACCTACATCTCCCGCTCAGAGGGAGGTGCGTGATATTGTAGCGCCGAGTACATCTGGGCGGCCATTACAAATCACATTACAGGATATGGCTACTGTTATGACTGAGGTTTTGGCTAAATTACCAGAACTAAGAGGTAAGCGTGATCACTCTGGGGTGAGAACAGAGTGCGCTGATAATATTAGGGCCATGTCAGACACTGCGTCACAGGTGGCAGAACATGAGGACGGAGAACTTCATTCTGTGGGTGACGGTTCTGATCCAAACAGACTGGATTCAGATATTTCAAATTTTAAATTTAAACTGGAAAACCTCCGTGTATTACTAGGGGAGGTGTTAGCGGCTCTGAATGATTGTAACACAGTTGCAATACCAGAGAAAATGTGTAGGTTGGATAAATATTTTGCGGTACCGACGAGTACTGAGGTTTTTCCTATACCTAAGAGACTTACTGAAATTGTTACTAAGGAGTGGGATAGACCCGGTGTGCCGTTCTCACCCCCTCCGATATTTAGAAAAATGTTTCCAATAGACGCCACCACAAGGGACTTATGGCAAACGGTCCCTAAGGTGGAGGGAGCAGTTTCTACCTTAGCTAAGCGTACCACTATCCCGGTGGAGGATAGCTGTGCTTTTTCAGATCCAATGGATAAAAAGTTAGAGGGTTACCTTAAGAAAATGTTTGTTCAACAAGGTTTTATATTGCAACCCCTTGCATGCATTGCGCCGATCACGGCTGCAGCGGCATTCTGGATTGAGTCTCTGGAAGAGAACATTGGTTCAGCTACTCTGGACGACATTACGGACAGGCTTAGAGTCCTTAAACTAGCTAATTCATTCATTTCGGAGGCCGTAGTACATCTTACTAAACTTACGGCGAAGAATTCAGGATTCGCCATTCAGGCACGCAGGGCGCTGTGGCTAAAATCCTGGTCAGCTGATGTTACTTCTAAGTCTAAATTGCTTAATATACCTTTCAAAGGGCAGACCTTATTCGGGCCCGGGTTGAAAGAGATTATCGCTGACATTACAGGAGGTAAAGGCCATGCCCTGCCTCAGGACAAAGCCAAAGCCAAGACTAGACAGTCTAATTTTCGTTCCTTTCGTAATTTCAAAGCAGGAGCAGCATCAAATTCCTCTGCACCAAAACAGGAAGGAGCTGTTGCTCGCTACAGACAGGGCTGGAAACCTAACCAGTCCTGGAACAAGGGCAAGCAGACTAGGAATCCTGCTGCTGCCCCTAAAACAGCATGAATTGAGGGCCCCCGATCCGGGATCGGATCTAGTGGGGGGCAGACTTTCTCTCTTCGCCCAGGCTTGGGCAAGAGATGTTCAGGATCCCTGGGCGCTAGAGATAATATCTCAGGGATACCTTCTGGACTTCAAATACTCTCCTCCAAGAGAGAGATTTCATCTGTCAAGATTGTCAACAATCCAGACAAAGAAAGAGGCGTTTCTACGCTGCGTACAAGAGCTCTTGTTAATGGGAGTAATCCATCCAGTTCCACGATCAGAACAGGGACAGGGGTTTTACTCAAATCTGTTTGTGGTTCCCAAAAAAGAGGGAACTTTCAGACCAATCCTGGACTTAAAGATCCTAAACAAATTCCTAAGAGTTCCATCGTTCAAGATGGAGACTATTCGGACAATTTTACCTATGATCCAAGAAGGTCAGTACTTGACCACTGTAGATTTAAAAGATGCTTACCTTCACATACCGATTCACAAAGATCATTATCGGTACCTAAGGTTTGCCTTCCTAGACAGGCATTACCAGTTTGTGGCTCTTCCATTCGGATTGGCTACAGCTCCAAGAATCTTCACAAAGGTTCTGGGTGCTCTTCTGGCGGTACTAAGACCGCGGGGAATCTCGGTAGCTCCATACCTAGACGACATTCTGATACAAGCTTCAAGCTTTCAAACTGCCAAGTCTCATACAGAGTTAGTGCTGGCATTTCTAAGGTCACATGGATGGAAGGTGAACGAAAAGAAAAGTTCACTCGTTCCACTCACAAGAGTTCCCTTCCTGGGGACTCTTATAGATTCTGTAGAAATGAAGATTTACCTGACAGAGGACAGGCTAACAAGACTTCAAAGTGCTTGCCGCACCCTTCATTCCATTCAACACCCGTCAGTGGCTCAATGCATGGAGGTAATCGGCTTAATGGTAGCGGCAATGGACATAGTACCCTTTGCACGCTTACACCTCAGACCACTGCAACTGTGCATGCTAAGTCAGTGGAATGGGGATTACTCAGACTTATCCCCTTCTCTGAATCTGGATCAAGAGACCAGAAATTCTCTTCTATGGTGGCTTTCTCGGCCACATCTGTCCAGGGGGATGCCATTCAGCAGACCAGACTGGACAATTGTAACAACAGACGCCAGCCTTCTAGGTTGGGGTGCCGTCTGGAATTCTCTGAAGGCTCAGGGACAATGGAGTCAGGAGGAGAGTCTCCTGCCAATAAACATTCTGGAATTGAGAGCAGTTCTCAATGCCCTCCTGGCTTGGCCCCAGTTGACAACTCGGGGGTTCATCAGGTTTCAGTCGGACAACATCACGACTGTAGCTTACATCAACCATCAGGGAGGGACAAGAAGCTCCCTAGCTATGATGGAAGTATCAAAGATAATTCGCTGGGCAGAGTCTCACTCTTGCCACCTGTCAGCAATCCACATCCCGGGAGTGGAGAACTGGGAGGCGGATTTCTTAAGTCGTCAGACTTTTCATCCGGGGGAGTGGGAACTTCATCCGGAGGTCTTTGCCCAAATACTTCGACGTTGGGGCAAACCAGAGATAGATCTCATGGCGTCTCGACAGAACGCCAAGCTTCCTCGTTACGGGTCCAGATCCAGGGATCCAGGAGCAGTCCTGATAGATGCTCTGACAGCACCTTGGGACTTCAGGATGGCTTACGTGTTTCCACCCTTCCCGTTGCTTCCTCGATTGATTGCCAGAATCAAACAAGAGAGAGCATCAGTGATTCTAATAGCACCTGCGTGGCCACGCAGGACTTGGTATGCAGACCTGGTGGACATGTCATCCTGTCCACCTTGGTCTCTACCTCTGAAACAGGACCTTCTGATACAGGGTCCCTTCAAACATCAAAATCTAACTTCTCTGAAGCTGACTGCTTGGAAATTGAACGCTTGATTTTATCAAGACGTGGGTTTTCTGAGTCAGTTATTGATACCTTAATACAGGCTAGGAAACCTGTTACCAGAAAGATTTACCATAAGATATGGCGTAAATACCTATATTGGTGTGAATCCAAAGGTTACTCTTGGAGTAAGGTTAGGATTCCTAGGATATTGTCTTTTCTACAAGAAGGTTTAGAAAAGGGTTTATCTGCTAGTTCTTTAAAGGGACAGATCTCAGCTCTGTCCATTCTGTTACACAAACGTCTGTCAGAAGTTCCTGACGTCCAGGCTTTTTGTCAGGCTTTGGCCAGGATTAAGCCTGTGTTTAAAACTGTTGCTCCACCATGGAGTTTAAACCTTGTTCTTAATGTTTTACAGGGCGTTCCGTTTGAACCCCTTCATTCCATTGATATAAAGTTGTTATCTTGGAAAGTTCTATTTTTAATGGCTATTTCCTCGGCTCGAAGAGTCTCTGAATTATCAGCCTTACATTGTGATTCTCCTTATTTGATTTTTCATTCGGATAAGGTAGTCCTGCGTACTAAACCTGGGTTCTTACCTAAGGTAGTTACTAACAGGAATATCAATCAAGAGATTGTTGTTCCTTCTTTATGCCCAAATCCTTCTTCAAAGAAGGAACGTCTACTGCACAACCTGGATGTAGTCCGTGCTCTAAAATTTTACTTACAGGCAACTAAGGAATTTCGACAAACGTCTTCTCTGTTTGTCATTTACTCTGGGCAGAGGAGAGGTCAAAAAGCTTCCGCTACCTCTCTTTCTTTTTGGCTTCGTAGCATAATTCGTTTAGCTTATGAGACTGCTGGACAGCAGCCTCCTGAAAGAATTACAGCTCATTCTACTAGAGCTGTGGCTTCCACTTGGGCCTTCAAGAATGAGGCCTCTGTTGAACAGATTTGCAAGGCTGCAACTTGGTCTTCGCTTCATACTTTTTCCAAATTTTACAAATTTGACACTTTTGCTTCATCGGAGGCTATTTTTGGGAGAAAGGTTCTTCAGGCAGTGGTTCCTTCTGTATAAAGAACCTGCCTATCCCTCCCGTCATCCGTGTACTTTTGCTTTGGTATTGGTATCCCAGAAGTAATGATGACCCGTGGACTGATCACACTTAACAGAAGAAAACATAATTTATGCTTACCTGATAAATTCCTTTCTTCTGTAGTGTGATCAGTCCACGGCCCGCCCTGTTTTTAAGGCAGGTAAATATTTTTTAATTTATACTCCAGTCACCACTTCACCCTTGGCTTTTCCTTTCTCGTTGGTCCTTGGTCGAATGACTGGGAGTGACGTAGAGGGGAGGAGCTATATGCAGCTCTGCTGGGTGAATCCTCTTGCACTTCCTGTTGGGGAGGAGTAATATCCCAGAAGTAATGATGACCCGTGGACTGATCACACTACAGAAGAAAGGAATTTATCAGGTAAGCATAAATTATGTTTTTTCTCTTGTTAAGTGTATCCAGTCCACGGATCATCCGTGGGATATTCTCCTTCCCAACAGGAAGTTGCAAGAGGATCACCCACAGCAGAGCTGCTATATAGCTCCTCCCCTCACTGCCATATCCAGTCATTCTCTTGCAACTCTCAACAAAGATGGACGTAGTAAGAGGAGAGTGGTGTATTATTGTTAGTTTTTTAACTTCAATCAAAAGTTTGTTATTTTTAAATGGTACCGGAGTGTACTGTTTCATCTCAGGCAGCATTAGAAGAAGAATCTGCCTGTGATTTCTATGATCTTAGCAGAAGTAACTAAGATCCACTGCCGTTCTTACATATTCTGAGGAGTGAAGTAACTTCAGAGGGGGAATGGCGTGCAGGTTTTCCTGCAATAAGGTATGTGCAGTTAATATATTTCTAGGGATGGAATTTGCTAGAAAAATGCTGCTGATACCGGATTAATGTAAATTAAGCCTTAAATGCAGTGATAGCGACTGGTATCAGGCTTATTAACAGAGATACATACTCTTATAAAAGTGTAATATAAAACGTTTGCTGGCATGTTAATCGTTTTTATATATGTTTGGTGACAAAACTTATTGGGGCCTAGTTTTTTCCACATGGCTGGCTTGATTTTTGCCTAGAAACAGTTTCCTGAAGCTTTCCACTGTTGCAATATGAGTGGGAAGGGACTATTTTAGTGCTTTTCTGTGCAGCTAAAAATACTGACAGAGACATTCAGCTTCCCTCTGCATGATACAGGACATCTCTGAAGGGCTCAAAAGGCTTCAAAGTCGTGTTTGAGGAGGGTAACAATCACAGTAGACTGTGGCAGTTGTTGTGACTGTGTTTAAAAAAAGTTTTTGTCATTTATTATTCTGTTTTTGTTATTAAGGGGTTAATCATCCATTTGCAAGTGGGTGCAATGCTCTGCTGACTTGTTACATACACTGTAAAAATTTTGTTAGTGTAACTGCCTTTTTTCACTGTTATTTCAAATTTTGTCAAAATTTGTTTCTCTTAAAGGCGCAGTAACGTTTTTTATATTGCTTGTTAACTTGCTTTAAAGTGTTTTCCAAGCTTGCTAGTCTCATTGCTAGTCTGTACAAACATGTCTGAAACAGAGGATACTTGTTCATTATGTTTAAAAGCCATGGTGGAGCCCCATAGGAGAATGTGTACTAAATGTATTGATTTCACCTTAAACAGTAAAGATCAGTCTTTATCTATAAAAAAATTGTCACCAGAGGGGTCTGTCGAGAGGGAAGTTATGCCGACTAACTCTCCCCATGTGTCCGACCCTTCGCCTCCCGCTCAAGGGACGCACGCTAATATGGCGCCAAGTACATCAGGGACGCCCATAGCGATTACTTTGCAGGACATGGCTGCAATCATGAATAATACCCTGTCAGAGGTATTATCCAGATTGCCTGAATTGAGAGGCAAGCGCGATAGCTCTGGGGTAAGACGAGATACAGAGCGCGTAGATGCTGTAAGAGCCATGTCTGATACTGCGTCACAATATGCAGAACCTGAGGACGGAGAGCTTCATTCTGTGGGTGACGTCTCTGAATCGGGGAGACCTGATTCAGAGATTTCTAATTTTAAATTTAAGCTTGAGAACCTCCGTGTATTGCTTGGGGAGGTATTAGCTGCTCTGAATGACTGTGACACAATTGCAGTGCCAGAGAAATTGTGGAGGCTGGATAAATACTATGCAGTGCCGGTGAGTACTGATGTTTTTCCAATACCTAAAAGGTTTACAGAAATTATTAGTAAGGAGTGGGATAGGCCCGGTGGGCCCTTTTCCCCACCTCCTATATTTAGAAAAATGTTTCCAATAGATGCCACTACACGGGACTTATGGCAGACTGTCTCTAAGGTGGAGGGAGCAGTTTCTACTTTAGCAAAGCGTACCACTATCCCGGTTGAGGACAGTTGTGCTTTTTCAGATCCAATGGATAAAAAATTGGAGGGTTACCTTAAGAAAATGTTTATTCAACAAGGTTTTATTTTACAGCCCCTTGCATGCATTGCGCCTGTCACTGCTGCGGCGGCATTCTGGTTTGAGGCCCTGGAAGAGGCCATCCATACAGCTCCATTGACTGAAATTGTTGACAAGCTTAGAACTCTTAAGCTAGCTAACTCATTTGTTTCTGATGCCATTGTTCATTTGACTAAACTAACGGCTAAGAATTCTGGATTCGCCATCCAGGCGCGTAGGGCGCTATGGCTCAAATCCTGGTCAGCTGATGTGACTTCAAAGTCTAAATTACTCAACATTCCTTTCAAGGGGCAGACCTTATTCGGGCCTGGTTTGAAAGAAATTATTGCTGACAATACTGGAGGTAAGGGTCATACCCTTCTTCCGGACAGGGCCAAATCAAAGGCCAAACAGTCTAATTTTCGTGCCTTTCGAAATTTCAAGGCAGGTGCAGCATCAACTTCCTCTGCTTCAAAACAAGAGGGAACTTTTGCTCAATCCAAGCAGGCCTGGAAACCTAACCAGCCCTGGAACAAGGGCAAGCAGGCCAGAAAGCCTGCTGCTGCCTCTAAGACAGCATGAAGGAGCGGCCCCCTATCCGACAACAGATCTAGTAGGGGGCAGACTCTCTCTCTTCGCCCAGGCGTGGGCAAGAGATGTTCAGGATCCCTGGGCGTTGGAGATCATATCTCAGGGATATCTTCTGGACTTCAAAGCTTCTCCTCCACAAGGGAGATTTCACCTTTCAAGATTATCTGCAAACCAGATAAAGAAAGAGGCATTCCTAAGATGCGTACAAGATCTCCTTGTAATGGGAGTGATCCATCCAATTCCGCGGACGGAACAAGGACAGGGGTTTTATTCAAATCTGTTTGTGGTTCCCAAAAAAGAGGGAACCTTCAGACCAATTTTGGATTTAAAGATCCTAAACAAATTCCTCAGAGTTCCGTCATTCAAGATGGAAACTATTCGAACCATTTTACCCATGATCCAAGAGGGTCAGTACATGACCACAGTGGACTTAAAGGATGCCTACCTTCACATTCCGATTCACAAGAATCATCATCAGTTCCTGAGGTTTGCCTTTCTAGACAGGCATTACCAATTTGTAGCTCTTCCATTCGGGTTGGCTACAGCCCCAAGAATTTTTACAAAGGTTCTGGGCTCACTTCTGGCGGTCCTAAGACCGCGAGGCATAGCGGTGGCTCCTTACCTGGACGATATCCTGATACAGGCGTCAAGCTTTCAAATTGCCAAATCTCATACAGAGATAGTTCTGGCATTCCTGAGGTCGCATGGGTGGAAAGTGAACGAAGAAAAGAGTTCTCTATCTCCTCTCACGAGGGTTTCCTTCCTAGGGACTCTAATAGATTGTGGCTCAGTGCATGGAAGTAATCGGCTTAATGGTAGCGGCGATGGACATAGTGCCATTCGCGCGCCTGCATCTCAGACTGCTGAAATTATGCATGCTCAGTCAGTGGAATGGGGATTACACAGATTTGTCCCCTCTACTAAATCTGGATCAGGAAACCAGAGATTCTCTTCTCTGGTGGTTGTCTCAGGCCCATCTGTCCAAGGGTATGACCTTTCGCAGACCAGATTGGACAATTGTAACAACAGATGCCAGCCTTCTAGGTTGGGGTGCAGTCTGGAACTCCCTGAAGGCTCAGGGTTCATGGACTCAGGAGGAGAAACTCCTCCCAATAAATATTCTGGAGTTAAGAGCAATATTCAATGCTCTTCTGGCTTGGCCTCAGCTAGCAACACTGAAGTTCATCAGATTTCAGTCGGACAACATCACGATTGTGGCTTACATCAACCATCAAGGGGGAACCAGGAGTTCCCTAGCGATGTCAGAAGTCTCCAAGATGATTCGCTGGGCAGAGACTCACTCTTGCCACCTGTCAGCGATCCATATCCCAGGTGTAGAGAACTGGGAGGCGGATTTTCTAAGTCGTCAGACTTTTCATCCGGGGGAATGGGAACTCCATCCGGAGGTGTTTGCTCAATTCGTTCTCCGTTGGGGCAAACCAGAATTGGATCTCATGGCGTCTCGCCAGAACGCCAAGCTTCCTTGTTACGGATCCAGGTCCAGGGACCCAGAAGCGGCACTGATAGATGCTCTAGCAGCGCCTTGATTCTTCAACCTGGCTTATGTGTTTCCACCGTTTCCTCTGCTCCCTCGTCTGATTGCCAAAATCAAACAGGAAAGAGCATCAGTGATATTGATAGCGCCTGCGTGGCCACGCAGGACCTGGTATGCAGACCTAGTGGACATGTCATCCTTTCCACCATGGACTCTGCCTCTGAGACAAGACCTTCTAATACAAGGTCCTTTCAATCATCCGAATCTACTTTCTCTGAGACTGACTGCATGGAGATTGAACACTTGATCCTATCAAAGCGTGGCTTCTCCGAGTCAGTAATTGATACTTTAATACAGGCACGAAAGCCTGTCACCAGGAAAATTTACCACAAGATATGGCGTAAATATCTTCATTGGTGTGAATCCAAGAATTACTCATGGAGTAGGGTTAGGATTCCTAGGATATTGTCCTTCCTCCAAGAGGGTTTGGACAAAGGATTATCAGCTAGTTCTTTAAAGGGACAGATTTCTGCTCTGTCTATTCTTTTACACAAGCGTCTGGCAGAAGTTCCAGACGTTCAGGCATTTTGTCAGGCTTTAGTTAGAATTAAGCCTGTGTTTAAACCTGTTGCTCCTCCATGGAGCTTAAACTTGGTTCTTAAAGTTCTTCAAGGGGTTCCGTTTGAACCCCTTCATTCTATTGATATCAAACTTCTTTCATGGAAAGTTCTTTTTCTGATGGCTATTTCCTCGGCTCGAAGAGTCTCTGAGTTATCTGCCTTACATTGTGATTCTCCTTATCTGATCTTTCATTCAGATAAAGTTGTTCTGCGTATAAAACCTGGGTTTTTACCTAAGGTGGTTTCTAACAAGAATATCAATCAAGAGATTGTTGTTCCATCATTATGTCCTAATCCTTCTTCAAAGAAGGAACGTCTTTTGCATAATCTAGACGTAGTCCGTGCCTTGAAGTTTTACTTACAGGCTACTAAAGATTTTCACCAAACATCTAACCTGTTTGTTGTTTACTCTGGACAGAGGAGAGGTCAGAAGGCCTCGGCAACCTCTCTTTCTTTTTGGCTTCGGAGTATAATCCGTTTAGCCTATGAGACTGCTGGACAGCAGCCTCCTGAAAGGATTGCAGCTCATTCTACTAGAGCTGTGGCTTCCACCTGGGCCTTTAAAAAGGAGGCCTCTGTTGAACAGATTTGCAAGGCTGCAACTTGGTCTTCCCTTCATACTTTTTCCAAATTTTCCAAATTTGATACTTTTGCTTCTTCGGAGGCTGTTTTTGGGAGAAAGGTTCTACAGGCAGTGGTTCCTTCCGTTTAAGTTCCTGCCTTGTCCCTCCCATCATCCGTGTACTTCAGCTTTGGTATTGGTATCCCACAAGTAATGGATGATCCGTGGACTGGATACACTTAACAAGAGAAAACATAATTTATGCTTACCTGATACATTTATTTCTCTTGTAGTGTATCCAGTCCACGGCCCGTCCTGTCCTTTTCAGGCAGGTCTAAATTTTAATTAAACTACAGTCACCACTGCACCCTATGGTTTCTCCTTTTGTCGGCTTGTTTCGGTCGAATGACTGGATATGGCAGTGAGGGGAGGAGCTATATAGCAGCTCTGCTGTGGGTGATCCTCTTGCAACTTCCTGTTGGGAAGGGAATATATCCCACAAGTAATGGATGATCCGTCGACTGGATACACTACAAGAGAAATAAATTTATCAGGTAAGCATAAATTATGTTTTTTATTACATAATCTAGTAATAGAGTGACCACTACACTTATAAAGTCTTCAATTGCTAATTCGAGCCAAATGGTTTATGGTCATAATACTGTAAATATTGAGTATGTCTTTGCTACATTCTTAAATTAAATTTTTTTTGGGTTGTTATTTCTAAAACATGATTAGTGTTTTCTGTCATGTGCTGCTCCAGAAATGTGAACAGTACTTATCTAGATATCTCTTCAACAAAGAATACCACGTGAACAATGTAAATTTGAAGTAAATTATTATTTTTTTTTTTAAATTGTATGCTATGTCTTAATCACAAATTACAGTTTAAAACTATGTAACAACTTTAGGGTTTTAAACATTCATGTGTCCATATTTTAGGTATTTTTTTTTATATTTAGGTCTGAATAAAAATATATGTTTTTAATTTTTCCTTCTCACCAGGAAATAAGACTAGCAGGCCCATTTATCAAGCTCCGTACGGAGCTTGAAGGGCCGTGTTTCTGGCGAGTCTTCAGACTCGCCAGAAACACAACTTATGAAGCAGCGGTCTAAAGACCGCTGCTTCATAACCCTGTCCGCCTGCTCTGAGCAGGCGAACAGGAATTGCCGGAAATCAACCCGATCGAATACGATCGGGTTGATTGACACCTCCCTGCTGGCGGCCAATTGGCCGCGAGTCAGCAGGGGGCGGCGTTGCACCAGCAGCTCTTGTGAGCTGCTGGTGCAATGTTAAATGCGGAGAGCGTATTGCTCTCCGCATTTAGCGAGGTCTTGCAGACCTGATCCGCAGTATCGGATCAGGTCCGCAAGCCCTTTGATAAATGGGACCCTAGGCATCAAGATCTTTTTTATGTATTCATTATTCAGTGTCTGTTCTAGATTAGTAATCAAGGTAGTGCTGCGGGTTAATTTGCTTGCTTCACTATCTATCATGGTGTTCCTGTCTACAATAACATGTACCTATATACATTATGGGAATTTGCCTTGGGAATTATATTTGTATTTTCCTATTATTTGTAGTAGTTGTGGGTCAGAATGTATATATACTTCTCCATGTTTATTTTTCTAGCCCTTGACTATTAATTTGTACACATTTATGTTGTTTGTTCCATTTAGTCCAATTTTGTGCTGTGAAAATTGTCCCATGGACTCAAATGTTGATTATTCAGAATGATCATTTTCATCTTTCATATAGTTTTGCTGGTGGCTTTGTTCACAACAGGTCATATTTCTAAGCTGATGATTCTTCTCTATGATCTCCCTGATTTTTCCCGTTATCAGGATAAGGATGGTTTCAGAATGCTTACCTTTATTTGCTGAATCTAGTTTCTTTTTGGGTTTCTTTTTCATATTTCCCCCCATAAGTCTGTGTGACTCATTCAAACAAAAAATAAGCTTTCCTACAAATGTTTATTGCCAAAAATGAGGAAGCCTAATTTTCTTTTATGTCCTCAATTCTGATGCATCGACAGTAATAAACAATATATATATAAATATATATATATATATCCCATGTGTACCTGCACTCAAAATTCAGCTTTAGTCAGCAACCAGGGTGCCAAAGTCAGTATATCAGTAGGTTTCTTCAATCAAGGACTGCACTCGCTGGATTTATATAAAATATTAGTAACCACATAATAAATAACTAATATTTTATCTAAATCCAGCAAGTGCAGTCCTTTATTGAAGAAACGTATATATATATATATATGTACTGTGTGTGTGTATATATATATATATATATATATATATATATATATATATATATATATATATATATATATATATATATATATATATATATATATAGCAATTTGGATTTCCTCTGCATTCTTATGAAAAGCTAGTTCTTTTTAATATACAGGCTTATTTAACTTGCTGCAGTATTTTGAGACTGTCATCATGAAGCCTCAGTGGACAGTTCTACAAGGTAGTACATGTTCCTTATTTTTATATTTTCAGAATTTGGTAGAAATGTCTTTCAAAGCTTTCTTATGAATAGGTTTCTCTATCATCCTTAGAGGGACACAAAACCCAATTTGTTTCTTTAATGATTCAGATACAACATGCAATTTTAAGCAACTTTCTAATTTACTCCGAATATACATTTTTCTTTGTTCTCTTGCTATCTTTATTGGAAAAAGCAGGAATTTACGCATAGGAGCCGGCCCACTTTTGGCTAAATGTAGCCACCAATCAGCAAGTGCTACCCAGGTGCTTAACCAAAAATGGGCCAGCTCCTATGCTTACATTCCTGCTTTTTCAAATAAAGATAGCAAGGGATTGAAGAAAAATGTATCATAGGAGTACATTAGAAAGTTGCTTAAAATTGCCTGCTGTATCTGAATCATTAAAGGGCCAGTAAACCTAGGAAATAATGTTATATAATTCTACACATAGTGCAGAATTATTTAACATTAGCTTAGCTCCAGATTTCTAAAGTGAATAGTTAAATATCACGCAAAGAAAACAGAACGTTGCTCCTGGTTCTACTGTGCGGGTCTGTTTTCTTCTGCTTAGCGCATCACGGGCATGCTGTCTATTCACAGCCGGCCCGATCGCGCTATTAAAATCAATGTAGCTTGCTCCCGCTACCTGACCAGAGCGGGAGCGAGCTACATTGATTTTAATAACGCGATTGGGGCGCGCTGTGAATAGACATCGTGCCCGTGATGCGCTAAGCAGAAGAAAACAGACCCGCTCAGTAGAGCCAGGAGCGGCGTTCTGTTTTCTTTGTGTGAAATCTATTTAACTATTCACTTTAGAAACCTGGAGCTAAGCTAATGTTATATAATTCTGCACTATGTGCAGTATTATATAACATTTTTTCTTAGGTTTACTGGCCCTTTAAATAAAAAAATTGGGTTACCTTTAATATGACCTAGCTTTGGACACTGACCCACTAGTGCTATAATATAACTACAGCAGTGTGAAACAAATACAGATTTATAGTTAACAACATATCAATTTCTTCACACTGAAAATAGAATCATATAATGCCAAAACTTGTTTTCATCTCTCTTTGGGCATGATATCAGAAACTCTCCGGTAGGGATAGACCAATATCGTTTTTTCCAGGGCCGATAGCGATTATTGACCGCCTTTTAGGCCGATATTCTGTACATTTAAAGATTTGGTTTTTTTTTTAAAAATCAACACAATTTCTACACAAATCTGGTATAAACTGAACATGCTTATTAAAATTTTAACATTAAAAGTAAACAACTGGGAAAAATAAAGTGCTTGAAAATGAACTTATTAAATTGCTTCCCAAAACTTAGAAAAATGGCATAAATCCCTTTTAACCTGCACACTGATATAAAATTAAATTAAGTCACTACTGCAAAACTAGATACTATATGATTTCTTCAGTACTCCCAGTTAAAAAGAAAAACATTATAGTGCAGAAAGCATAACATTTCAGCATGTTCTCCTGTTAAACAGCTTCAGTTTTTTTCATATATTGCTGCCACTTAGCTAAAAACACGCTCACTTGGTACACTTTACAGATAAGGGTTAAAAGTAAAGTAAAAGAAAAAATATATATGTATACTGCCACTTGACAGAGAAAGAAAGGACATGCTGAAATATCAGTGCTAGATTTATTTATTTGCTTTTTTAATATGCTCATATATTTACTGGATTGCAAATACCTTCCCTGGTACTGAGGAGTGGACTATAAGTTTCTTTATTATGTCACTTATGGGCAGTTTTATACATGTGTAACAGCACCACCTAATGGTCAGAGCATTGTTATCCACTGCTAGAGAATATTGATACTATCTGTTTCAGATACTGCATAGCTTTCAACTCAAGGTTTGTTATTGTGAACATTTAATTGATGTGCCTAAACTATCATTTAAAAAAAAATAAATTCTATGCCCATAAAAGGGGAAAATAAAATATTTAAATTAAAAAAAATCGTCACATATAGCAGCTTTAGTGAAATGTTTTGCAAATGTGTAAAATCAGGATGCAACAAATTATGTTCTATTTGTGACAGCAATTAGCAAGCAGAATGATTTTATGTATTGCTGACCCCTATGAGCAAATCAAAAGTAATTTAGCTCTGTGTACTTCAGGGAAACTATGTAGCTTTAAGTGCCACTTAAAGATCACATTTTCCATTTCACAAATCATATATGTTTGTTTATGCAAGTCCATTTACAGGCCTGCCATTGGTGGTATGGTAGTTGGTAACTGAGCTCCCAGGAACACCTGAACTTGAACTCTTTTATCAGTGCTATTTATTATTAGATGCTATGCTATGTCCAGCTTATGGGGGGTAGTTATCAAGCCGTCAACCTCAAATATGCTGGAATTCCGCAGCGTATTTGTGGCGAGGCTGATACGCCTTAGTTATCAAAGGCTCGAGACCGGCAAAAGTAGAATTTTGTGACGTAAGCTTCGATCCGCCGGACTCAGTCCGACACAGATCGATTCTTACGTCACTCCAGATGTTCCGCACACAAGTGCGGCACATTCTCACTACTTTTGCTAGTTATCAAATGACTAGCAGGTACGCTCGGCACTTTTACAGCCCAGCGTACCTGGTTTTCAATCCGCCGCCCCTGGAGGCGGCGGATCCCATAGGAATCAATGGGAGTCTGACCATAGCGAAAGTACAAGTTCGCTGCTGCCAGACATCCCATTGATTTCTATGGGAGCTGTCTGCACCTAACACCCTAACATGTACCCCGAGTCTAAACACCACTAATCTGTCCCCCCTACACCGCCGCAACTAAATACAGTTATTACCCCTAAACCGCCGCTCCCGGAGCCCACCGCAAGCTACTCTATACATATTAACCCCTAAACCGCCGCTCCCGGAGCCCACCGCAACTATAAGTGTATTAACCCCTAAACCGCCGCTCCCGGAGCCCACCGCAACTATAATAAGTGTATTAACCCCTAAACCGCCGCTCCCTGAACCCGCCGCAACCTATATTAAATTTATTAACCCCTATCCTGCCCCCCCTACACCGTCGCCACCTATAATAAATGTATTAACCCCTAATCTGCCCCCCCTACACCGTCGCCACCTATAATAAATTTATTAACCCCTATCCTGCCCCCCACTACGCCGCCGCCACTGTAATAAAATTATTAACCCCTAAACCTAAGTCTAACCCTAACCCTTACGCCCCCCTAACTTAAATATTAATTAAATACATCTAAATAATATTTTTATTATTAACTAAATTAATCCTATTTAAAACTAAATACTTACCTTTAAAATAAACCCTAATATAGCTACAGTATAAATAATAATTATATTCTAGCTATTTTAGGATTTATTTTTATTTTACAGGCAACTTTCAATTTATTTTAACTAGGTACAATAGCTATTAAATAGTTATTAACTATTTAATAGCTTACCTAGCTAAAATAAACTGAAATTTACCTGTAAAATAAATCCTAACCTAAGTTATAATTACACCTAATACTACACTATACTTTAATAAATTATTCCTATTTAAAACTAAATACTTACCTGTAAAATAAACCCTAATATAGCTACAATATAAATAATAATTATATTGGAGCTATCTTAGGATTTATATTTATTTTACAGGTAACTTTGTATTTATTTTAGCTAGTTAGAATAGTTATTAAATAGTTATTAACTATTTAATAACTACCTAGCTAAAAGAAATACAAAATTACCTGTAAAATAAATCCTAACCTAAGTTACAATTAAACCTAATACTACACTATCATTAAATTAATTAAATAAACTACCTACAAATAACTACAATTAAATACAATTACATAAACTAACTAAAGTACAAAAAATAAAAAAAGCTAAGTTACAAAAAATAAAAAAATAAGTTACAAACATTTTACAAATATTACAACAATTTTAAGCTACTTACACCTAATCTAAGCCCCCTAATAAAATAACAAACCCCCCCAAAATAAAAAAATGCCCTACCCTATTCTAAATTAAATAAAGTTCAAAGCTCTTTTACCTTACCAGCCCTTAAAAGGGCCTTTTGTGGGGGCATGCCCCAAAGTTCAGCTCTTTTGCCTGTAAAAGAAAAATACAACCCCCCCCCCCAACATTAAAACCCACCACCCACATACCCCTAATCTAACCCAAACCCCCCTTAAAATAACCTTACACTAATCCCCTGAAGATCATCCTACCTTTAGTTGTCTTCACTCAGCCGAGCCACCGATGGAACTGAAGAGGACATCCGGACCGGCAGAAGTTATCCTCCAAGGGGCGCTGAAGAAATCTTCCATCCGATGAAGTGATTCTCCAAGCGGCGCTGAAGAAATCTTCCATCCGGGCGAGGTCATCTTCCAAGAGGCGCTGAAGAAGTCTTCTATCCAGGCGAGGTCATCGTCGAAGCCGGGTCTTGAATGTTCATCCCGCCGACGCGGAACATCCTCCTTTCCCGACGAATGAAGGCTCCTTTAAGGGACGTCATCCAAGATGGCGTCCCTTCAATTCCGATTGGCTGATAGGATTCTATCAGCCAATCGGAATTAAGGTAGGAAAAATCTGATTGGCTGATGGAATCAGCCAATCAGATTCAAGTTCAATCCGATTGGCTGATCCAATCAGCCAATCAGATTGAGCTTGCATTCTATTGGCTGTTCCGATCAGCCAATAGAATGCGAGCTCAATCTGATTGGCTGATTGGATCGGATTGAACTTGAATCTGATTGGCTGATTCCATCAACCAATCAGATTTTTCCTACCTTAATTCCGATTGGCTGATAGAATCCTATCAGCCAATCGGAATTGAAGGGACGCCATCTTGGATGACGTCCCTTAAAGGAGCCTTCATTCGTCAGTAGTTCGTCGGGAAAGGAGGATGTTCCGCGTCGGCGGGATGAACATTCAAGACCCGGCTTCGACAATGACCTCGCCCGGATAGAAGACTTCTTCAGCGCCTCTTGGAAGATGACCTCGCCCGGATGGAAGATTTCTTCAGCGCCGCTTGGAGAATCACTTCATCGGATGGAAGATTTCTTCAGCGCCCCTTGGAGGATAACTTCTGCCGGTCCGGATGTCCTCTTCAGTTCCATCGCTGCTCGGCTGAGTGAAGACAACTAAAGGTAGGATGATCTTCAGGGGATTAGTGTTAGGTTATTTTAAGGGGGGTTTGGGTTAGATTAGGGGTATGTGGGTGGTGGATTTTAATGTTGGGGGGGTTGTATTTTTCTTTTACAGGCAAAAGAGCTGAACTTTGGGGCATGTCCCCACAAAAGGCCCTTTTAAGGGCTGGTAAGGTAAAAGAGCTTTGAACTTTATTTAATGTAGAATAGGGTAGGGCATTTTTTTTATTTTGGAGGGGTTTGTTATTTTATTAGGGGCTTAGATTAGGTGTAAGTAGCTTAAAATTGTTGTAATATGTTTTTAAATGTTTGTAACTTATTTTTTTTATTTTTTGTACTTTAGTTAGTTTATATCATTGTATTTAATTGTAGTTATTTGTAGGTAGTTTATTTAATTTATTTAATGATAGTGTAGTGTTAGGTTTAATTGTAAATTAGGTTAGGATTTATTTTACAGGTAATTTTGTATTTCTTTTAGCTAGGTAGTAATTAAATAGTTAATAACTATTTAATAACTATTCTAACTAGCTAAAATAAATACAAAGTTACCTGTAAAATAAATATAAATCCTAAGATAGCTCCAATATAATTATTATTTATATTGTAGCTATATTAGGGTTTATTTTACAGGTAAGTATTTAGTTTTAAATATGAATAATTTATTAAAGTATAGTGTAGTGTTAGGTGTAATTGTAACTTAGGTTAGTTTTTATTTTACAGGTACATTTCTCTTTATTTTAGCTATGTAGCTATTAAATAGTTAATAACTATTTAATAGCTATTGTACCTAGTTAAAATAAATTGAAAGGTGCCTGTAAAATAAAAATAAATCCTAAGATAGCTAGAATATAATTATTATTTATATTGTAGCTAGATTAGGGTTTATTTAAAAGGTAAGTATTTAGTTTTAAATAGGATTAACTTAGGCCTAGATTTGGAGTTTGGCGTTAGCCGTGAAAACCAGCGTTAGAGGCTCCTAACGCTGGTTTTGGCCGCCCGCTGGTATTTGGAGTCAGTGATTAAAGGGTCTAACGCTCACTTTTCAGCCGCGACTTTTCCATACCGCAGATCCCCTTACGTCAATTGCGTATCCTATCTTTTCAATGGGATCTTCCTAACGCCGGTATTTAGAGTCGTTTCTGAAGTGAGCGTTAGAGCTCTAACGACAAAACTCCAGCCGCAGGAAAATAGCAGTAGTTAAGAGCTTTCTGGGCTAACGCCGGTTCATAAAGCTCTTAACTACTGTAAAACTTAACTACCCATAAACTACCTATGTACCCCTAAACCGAGCTCCCCCCACATCGCCGCCACTCGATTAAATTTTTTTAACCCCTAATCTGCCGACCGCCACCTACGTTATACTTATGTACCCCTAATCTGCTGCCCCTAACCCCGCCGACCCCTGTATTACATTTATTAACCCCTAACCTCCCCCCCACAACGTCGCCGCCAGCTACTTAAAATAATTAACCCCTAATCTTCCGACCGCAAAGCGCCGCCACCTACGTTATCCCTATGTACCCCTAATCTGCTGCCCCTAACACCGCCGACCCCTATATTATATTTATTAACCCCTAATCTGCCCCCCTCAACGTCGCCGACACCTGCCTACACTTATTAACCCCTAATCTGCCGAGTGGACCTGAGCGCTACTATAATAAAGTTATTAACCCCTAATCCGCCTCACTAACCCTATCATAAATAGTATTAACCCCTAATCTGCCCTCCCTAACATCGCCGACACCTAACTTCAATTATTAACCCCTAATCTGACGACCGGAGCTCACCGCTACTATAATAAATGGATTAACCCCTAAAGCTAAGTCTAACCCTAACACTAACACCCCCCTAAGTTAAATATAATTTAAATCTAACGAAATAAATTAACTCTTATTAAATAAATTATTCCTATTTAAAGCTAAATACTTACCTGTAAAATACATCCTAATATAGCTACAATATAAATTATAATTATATTATAGCTATTTTAGGATTAATATTTATTTTACAGGCAACTTGGTATTTATTTTAACCAGGTACAATAGCTATTTAATAGTTACCTAGTTAAAATAATAACAAATTTACCTGTAAAATAAATCCTAACCTAAGATATAATTAAACCTAACACTACACTATCAATAAATTAATTAAACACAATTCCTACAAATAAATACAATTAAATAAACTAGCTAAAGTACAAAAAATAAAAAAGAACTAAGTTACAAAAAATAAAAAAATATTTACAAACATAAGAAAAATATTACAACAATTTTAAACTAATTACACCTACTCTAAGCCCCCTAATAAAATAACAAAGCCCCCCAAAATAAAAAATTCCCTACCCTATTCTAAATTAAAAAAGGTAAAAGCTCTTTTACCTTACCAGCCCTGAACAGGGCCCTTTGCGGGGCATGCCCCAAGAATTTCAGCTCTTTTGCCTGTAAAAAAAACCATACAATACCCCCCCCAACATTACAACCCACCACCCACATACCCCTAATCTAACCCAAACCCCCCTTAAATAAACCTAACACTAAGCCCCTGAAGATCTTCCTACCTTGTCTTCACCATCCAGGTTCACCGATCCGTCCTGAAGAGCTCCTCCGATGTCCTGATCCAAGCCCAAGCGGGGGGCTGAAGAGGTCCATGATCCGGTCAAAGTCTTCATCCAAGCGGGGCAGAAGAGGATCTTCCATCCGATTGAAGTCTTCATCCAGGCGGCATCTTCTATGGTCTTCTATCCGGAGCGAAGCGGCAGGATCCTGAAGACCTCCAGCGCGGAACATCCATCCGGCCCGACGACTGAACGACGAATGACTGTTCCTTTAAGGGACGTCATCCAAGATGGCGTCCCTCGAATTCCGATTGGCTGATAGGATTCTATCAGCCAATCGGAATTAAGGTAGGAATTTTCTGATTGGCTGATGGAATCAGCCAATCAGAATCAAGTTCAATCCGATTGGCTGATCCAATCAGATTGAGCTCGCATTCTATTGGCTGTTCCGATCAGCCAATAGAATGCGAGCTCAATCTGATAGGCTGATTGGATCAGCCAATCGGATTGAACTTGATTCTGATTGGCTGATTCCATCAGCCAATCAGAAAATTCCTACCTTAATTCCGATTGGCTGATAGAATCCTATCAGCCAATCGGAATTCGAGGGACGCCATCTTGGATGACGTCCCTTAAAGGAACAGTCATTCGTCGTTCAGTCGTCGGGCCGGATGGATGTTCCGCGCTGGAGGTCTTCAGGATCCTGCCGCTTCGCTCCGGATAGAAGACCATAGAAGATGCCGCCTGGATGAAGACTTCAATCGGATGGAAGATCCTCTTCTGCCCCGCTTGGATGAAGACTTTGACCGGATCATGGACCTCTTCAGCCCCCCGCTTGGGCTTGGATCAGGACATCGGAGGAGCTCTTCAGGACGGATCGGTGAACCTGGATGGTGAAGACAAGGTAGGAAGATCTTCAGGGGCTTAGTGTTAGGTTTATTTAAGGGGGGTTTGGGTTAGATTAGGGGTATGTGGGTGGTGGGTTGTAATGTTGGGGGGGGGTATTGTATGTTTTTTTTTACAGGCAAAAGAGCTGAAATTCTTGGGGCATGCCCCGCAAAGGGCCCTGTTCAGGGCTGGTAAGGTAAAAGAGCTTTTACCTTTTTTAATTTAGAATAGGGTAGGGAATTTTTTATTTTGGGGGGCTTTGTTATTTTATTAGGGGGCTTAGAGTAGGTGTAATTAGTTTAAAATTGTTGTAATATTTTTCTTATGTTTGTAAATATTTTTTTATTTTTTGTAACTTAGTTCTTTTTTATTTTTTGTACTTTAGCTAGTTTATTTAATTGTATTTATTTGTAGGAATTGTGTTTAATTAATTTATTGATAGTGTAGTGTTAGGTTAATTGTAGGTAATTGTAGGTAGTTTATTTAATTAATTTATTGATAGGGTAGTGTTAGGTTTAATTATATCTTAGGTTAGGATTTATTTTACAGGTAAATTTGTTATAG